>NC_068990.1:19378102-19390338 GCF_001194135.2 Octopus bimaculoides
TAAGCCTAGTCCTTATTCTATCTCCTCCTATTGCCAAATTTCTATGTTGCAGGGAGGTTAACACACCAACATCGGACGCCAAGCGATGGTGGAGGACAAACACAAACATACACACACACATATTTATACATATGTATATAAATAAACAGACTTCTTTCATTTTCCGTCTACCAAATCCACACAAAAAGCTTTGGTCGGCCCGAGGCTATAGCGGAAATCACTTGCCCAAGGTGACACGCAGTGGGACTGAACCCGGAACCATGTGGTTGGTAAGCAAGCTACTTCCCACACAGGCACTCCTGCACCTACATAATAATATACGCAAATCCATCTGTCCCTCTGTCTACTTATCTATCTGCCTACCTATCAATCAGTCCATCTATCTCTTCTCTCTTTTAAGCACTCCCTCACACACACACACTCCTTCTTTCCCTCTCTTTATATATAATACAATACGAGGAATAAGTTTAGCGCATCTGTATTATTAGTTACAATTGTTACGGTATTATTTTTATTCTATTCCAAAAGATATAGTGCGTAAATGATTCCCTGTGAAAACTTTAAAGTTATAACTAATTTAATCAATTATAATTTGCTTTTGCTTATTTTCAGAGAAACCTTTCTTGCTGTTCTTTATATTTTCTCTATTTTTCCCCCGCCGAAAGCAATCATTTTAGACGCCGTGGATATAATATTGTGTTTCATCTGACAATCATTTTATCAAAGTCATCATACCCAGTTCTAATAATTTTGTAACAGAATAAACCAAATTAATTTCAGTAAAGGTTAATCTCCTGATTCGTTGACTTATCTCCTGCGATCATTATAGTATACTGTGTTATTTTTACTTGTTTATCTTAAATTCAGTCGGAAATGAAATATGGCTACCCTGCAGTTAAGTTGGTCTGGTGCACATTGCAATACAATGGCATTAATCCCTTTCAAAATGATTGATTATTTTTGCTTAACTGGTAACATTTCGTAATTTTTTTACTATGAATTTATGTAATATGAATCGCATATTCCAATACAATGTTTTGGCACATCGATATGGTTCCCACGTCATGGATATTTCTTCAGTTCTTAGTCATTTAGCATTAGGCATACATACATGCATTAATACATAAGTACATAAATACACAAATATGTGAGTGTGTATGGGTGTGATTAAATTTATTTATATATGCGCCGACGTGGCTGTTCGATAAGAATCTTGGGCCAATATCTGCTACTATAGTCTCGGGCCCACCAAAGCCTTGTGAGTGGATTTAGTGGACGGAAAATGAAAACTCGTTGGAGACATACAAGATTTCACTGTATTAAGTCAGTTTTGTCAAATCATAGTCGATTTGTTCGAAACATAAAAACCCTAGTCGGTTATACGAATAGTAAGTCATAGGCAAACACCCTGTAATGAATAACAGTTTTCTGACCTATATATCCTAGATATAACCTATTTCCAGTTATCTTCTTATTGTGTCTCCCGTGTATTTACACACAATCAGCTGCTATCGTGAGAAACTATGTTGCAGAGTCAGGCTAGTAGAACTTTTGCTTAAATTGAAGACTAAGTCACTCTGTGCATCGTATTATGTACCTTCGAATTGAATGTACGTATAATTCATAAACTATTTACCATCCTTTTACTACCTCTCTCCGTCTCTGACTCTCTCTCGTTCTCTCTATTTATGTATATGTGTTTGGTTGCGGGCGCGTTTGTTATTTTTAAAACATCTTATGGCGATAAAACTAACATTTTGTGAGCTAATCCGATTTAAATATTTTAACTTAATTGTCACGCATACTCTACAGATTTGATAATATGTGTTATTATATAGGTTTCAGATTTTGTGTGACATCGGTCCATCCTGGTAAGTGCTGACAGAACTCCCTCTTCTTTGCTTAGTTTCGTCTTTTTTTTACTGAGAACTTTAACAGAAAAGACTCTTACAGTGTATATCACTATCCTTCACTCATCTCTTTTATCCAATAGTCATATACATGCGACGTAGACACATAATCGAATCCTTCAAAAAATTTATTGATAAAGGCACCAATTCTGTTTTTAAATGGTCTTAGGGCAATATCACTTTCGTAAAATGATACCATTCCTGTATATATGATGTATATCCTGTATATATCAACCCATCCAACATAATCACTGTACATAGAATCTTCATGAATGCTACATATATCACGAATCGCCATTTCGTTCCTAGCGACCAAAAATCTAAACACGAAGGAATCATAATAAATGAATTTCTTATTTGGTGATAGAAACAACTTCATCTTCCAGTTTTCACTAATACCTTTATAGAGCAGATGTAAGTTCTACAATGAAAATATTCTGCCACATCTTGGAAGTAATTCTGCTACATATACTAAGATATCTACAATAAAGATTGCATATCTGACAGACATAAAGTCGTCACCCAGCATACTCCAACATCTGGCCCACAAGAGTCCTGGATCCTCCCTGTCCTTTCAATAGCTTCTACGCTAGACGGCGAGCTCCCGTTGTGTCATTGGGATGCATGTATACGTAACTCAGACATTTTGTCTCGTCACCATATATGCTGTCTACAGGAGGAGCACCCATTAATGATAGACAGCCTTTCAGCTTGACAACCTCGGCTCACTAGCTTTTACTTCCTGTCCATATTTTGTCCACACTCGTCGACTTGCCGCTGTGAAAGGGTAGCATTGACTCTGTCGATTTCGCTTTATGATGGAAAAGTTTGCGAAAGGCTTGTGTTCAAAGCGTCCTTCAGACCAGTCTAATAGACACATATATATTTTATATAAGCATTTCTGTGTGTAGTAATGTACACAAAATAAACATCAAAAGTATACATGCTATATACATTTAAGAAGTTATTGGGTATCTGATGCAATTACTCATGATTTGAAAACCTATTTTCCTACTGTAAGACGGTATTTTTTATTAAAAAGTAAAATATCTCTGAGAGTAGTTTACTGTTAGTAAAAGGAAGTCACTCAATCACTACATTTCATTTACATAAACAATTTCGTTACTTTTCCATTGAAAGAAATAATTTATTCTATCAAACAGTAAACAAAGCGAAAAGCTAAGATGAAACGTATCTCATCAATTGTTTGTCTTCCTCCATCTCATAATGGGTTTCCTAAGCATAAAACATGAAGTACACTTCCCAGCATTCCCTGGTCTTCGTAACATGAACCAACATCGAATATAAAGAAAACACTTAATCAAAGCCCATACTCAGCATGTGTATATAATGAATTATTGGTACTCTTGATGAAAACACTTTTATTTAGTTGTCCAAAAAGTGTACATAACTTTTCAATGTTAATTCACTTCTCTACTCTCCGTTACACCCCTCCCCACTTCTTTCTTCCTTTCTTTTAGTATCTCATCATTTTTTTTTCGTTTAGTTCCATTACTTAGATTCATTATTTCACAGCCAAAATTCCCTTCCAGGTGTTGTGGATAGCGTACCTGCACAAAAATGTAGAAGTATGCGCACGTATTGTTTGATAGTTATTTAGCTATATTTTCTGTGAACATTTCAGTTACTTTTTTCTTATTTTGTTCTTTTCTTAATTATTTTTTCGTCTTTCGAGAGTGATTTCAGAATTTCTTTTCCATATAATACATTAGGATAGGCATTCACAAAGAAAATATATTATGGCGTAGATAAAATGCTTGCCAAAAATGACAACATCATGCCTGCCATTTTAGATTCAACTCAGTGTTTTCATATATAATGCTATTCTTTAGAACTAGACTGAAAAATAGACTAAGAGCACAATACTACAAGAATTTCGAAACATACATAAAATAAATATGAATAAGTTTAACTAGTAACATTTCTCCAATAGAGCGGCATTGTATGAACACATGTCTAAATATTCTGGAATTCATTCAAGTAATGTACCATAAATAATGACGCGGTAGACTCAATTCTAAGGATGATGTCTTCATTGACAGAATTGATTGGGTCGACCGCATATAGAACCAGTAGTTATTTCAGATCGAGGACAATGCTCCAAAAATATTAGGACTACTCAGAAGTACGACCGCAATATTATTGCGATGGTTCTTATATGGATATGGGTTACTTCATGAATGCGGTAATTTTAATGAAGCAAATATAACAAAATAGAACTATTTGAGACCTAGGCATTCAGTAAAAGCAACAAATGAGCTAACACCGACACGATTATATAGTCAAACTGGCATATAACAAATTAGCTTTCTTTGCACAAGCACATACACTCATATATGTGAGTGTAAGCTGCACTGATGTATCTACGTATGTATATGCATTATATATATATATATATATATATATATATATACATGTATACGCACTCTCTCTCTCTCTCTCTCTCTCTCTCTCACGCACACACACACACACACACACACATACACATATATATGTATGTATAAATACACACAGATATATATTCCTTGGTGTGTATATGTTAATATGCAACAATTACAGAAAGCGTAATAAATCTGAGAGTTAAATGTACCACTGTATATAAGCTATGCCTATTATCTAAGATTTCTGTCATAGAAGCTTTATCACAGTATATTACTTATATGCATAAATCCCTCCATCCATCCAGACATACATATATACATACATATATACATTCATACATACATATATATGAAATCACACACATATATAAATATAAACGCAGGTATGCGTGTGTCTATGTGTATGTGTATACTTGTATGTGAAACGAGTTGAAAAATATTCGATTGGCAGTGAACGTGTTTGTATGTGCTTAAATCTAGTGTTATAGTAAACAGATCGGTATCATTAATATGATACTAATGCTTATGTTGAAATCGAATTCCTAATATCTATTAAATCTTTTCTAATCTCTGCATGAACAGAAGCTGTCTTTCCTGTTTCTCATTTTCTCAGAAAACATTCAGCGACAGAAACAGTAGCCTCTACCTGAAGAAATACTGTTTAGAGTACTTTGTCTCACCAGTGTTGTAACATGGAAGTGTATATTATATCCTCTAGCTATTTTGTTAGGAAAATAAAGAAATTACCACTGATATATTGAAAGACCGACTTTAATAGCATGTAGTCATCTTTAGTTTAAAGGACAGAGGAAAGAAAATTTATTGACTGTCTTGAAAATGAAGTAAACGCAATTGGAGAGATACTATCTATCCAAATAACAATGCCGACAATGGTATTCCAGATGTGCCTTACGAATTTCATGTGACTAACTTAGTTAGTTTATCATTAATATAAAGTTCAATAATAATAGAGTTCAATTGAAGTTGGATGTAGAAGGTTTGTTGGACACAGTGTGAAACGACTGTTGCTATTGTTAGGCCTAACTCATCGTAAAGTAAATACCACCATGGCCGATATCCAAACTACAGTGGAGATGGCTAGCCACTGGATTTAGTTAAAAAGAGACGATGAGCGATGGTTAGAGAAATATTGAGCTTTTTATTTTTTATATAACCAGTTGATCTAGCAAGCGGGGCCTCATATCAGTGAGTGGGGCCGGTGTGCATTGATGCCTTCGAGAGGTAGGCCCCTGAACGGCGTGCATTCTCTCCTGATGACCCCATACACTTGCTGGCTTCCGGTATGCGGAGTTCTCGACTGGTAGCATTTGCATGTGTTAGTTGTTTGCAAGACAGCTAACTCGATTTTCAGATTTTATTTATTTCTGCTGGAAATCTTTCATGCTCCTGAAAACCAACGTCCTACAAGGCTCTAATACCTTTGCCGAATAGATGCATTGTCAGCTCATTGCCCTGTATGCAAATTACAGGGACCTGTTCGGATGTACCTGTTTTCGAATATCCGTATATTAGTCAATAATTTCTCTGCTGACCAAAAATAGGTGTTCTTTTACTTATGAAGATTTCGCAAGACTTGAAACTGGTCGTATCGATTCCACCTTATCTACACAAACAGAAATCAGATTCGTTGTGGAACCGCTTTATTGACTTTTCACATGAAAGCTGAAATTCTGTGTGTATTAAAATGTTATATCGTATATTCCCATTCAGTGCATGCTTTCCCTGTTCTTCTAGATTAATGTTCCTAGCATACATATTTCACTGCCAACACCTCTGTCTATCAAATTTTCTTCTAAATCCTTACAATTAAGAATATTAAGATAGCGATCTCTAAAAATTACTACAACAATTACATTATCACATTCATATTTGTATATTCCACTCAGACAACACATTCTTCCCCTACACCACCGGATTGTTAATACGAAACTGTTAAACTCTTAACTGAACAGTTATTCATAGGAAAATGATATGAACGCATGTTTTCTAATCTGTTTTGCTAATTTAATACTTGATGGCAAATCCTTTTGTGTTGAAATATTGACAGAGCTAATTGTGTATTGTTATATAGAGATTTACCACCATAATTATTATTCTTTGTTTGAGACTTCATTCCGAATGCAGGCTTCAACAAACATGAAGACAACAGAATATTTAAAAAAATAGGATAAACAAAAAATACATCGAAAGCTTTGCATTGAAAATATTGTTCATAAAATTATAAAAGAATTTTTAATTGTTTGTATTGCAATTAGCAAATATTCAATGCGCATATATTGTCTTCGACATTCCTATTTTATCAGATGTTATTAATTTTTGCTTTGTAATTCTAAACAATACAACATCCAAAATAATATAGCATTTGCGAGGTTTCATATGATTTTATTGAGAGAATAAATAAAGAAATAAGACGAAATCGAATAAATCATATTGCAATGAAGATCTATAAGAAATTTATTGGATTTTAGACAAATCACCTAATTATTGTTTTCGGCGGAATTTCCTATTCTATTGTAAGTTAAAAGCTGCAGTTAATCAACAAGTAAATGTGGTGGAATGTTGACCGCGGTTAATAAACTTGTCAATAGTGCATAATCCTATTCAAGGTTAGACACTATCAAGTTACATAATCCACGTTGCGGTAACATCATCGCATGCGATTATATAGTTCACTAATACTAGAGATGAATTTTACTTCGATATATAATGGCCTTTGTTATTCTGAAACTTTCGTAGAATGCACTGCACTGACCTAATGAGTTATGAAATACGTTATTAGCTAACTAGACTGTCCTAAAAGTTAGGTAGTGCAATGGAAAACTTCTAAAATTTGAGAAAATGTTGGATTTCATTGATATGAGATGCTACAAGGATGTTCTGATGAGAGACACGGTCGCAGAATTTGTTGATGTTGGGAATAATAGCATGGATTTCAGGTGAGATGTTTTTCTAAGACCGGCGAAGTAAGTCTTAGTCGTTCTCGCCACATCGGAAAAAAAAGAGATTAAAGAATTGTGTTATATAATTGTGTCGTATCCTGTGTGTGGATAAACATATATCCTATATCAGATGGCAAATAGACCGTTCATACTTTCATGACACAGTAGTGTATATTTTTATACATTTGGCGCTTTACTTATACATAGGGAAATCTTGCAGAGATTCGTCTGAATACAAACTGATACTTGGTTTCATATCCTATTACATTTTTATTAATTACAGAAAAAAATCGTTAGATATAATGTAAAAAATGTGTGCGTTTTCCAGTTTATTTTAAATACGACATATCAAAAGCAATATACATATATACATTGATATAACTAATCTTAGCTATACATCTTTTCCCGAAATATCTAATACACATATCTACAAACTTCTTGGTTAATTATGTCACGTTGTTTAACCGTATAGAGAATAGAATGGTAGATTTGGCTTAGCGAAAATTTAAACTCGATGAACAATTTCTATGAACTCATTTGCATAACATATTATGACAAGTCAGTTTGTTTTATATCTTTTAAAAAATACCTAAAATATGTACCAACAAATAACACATAACAAATTTAAGAGATTTACAATGTATTTCGTTTTCTTTTACGCGTGAAGTCTTATTTAAACACTAAATGATTGGTCATTAAATATTCTGCACAGATACAGCAAAGAGCATCAGTAAAGGCGAGTAAAATTTTGATATGAGCATTTAAATCAAAAATAATTACATCATAGACAACAGCACTTGCTGCTGTGAAATGTTGAAATGCAGTTTATGTTAAAGTTGGTGTGTTTGAATTATTCATTGAGTTTTAATCCTAATCACATGCGAAGAACATTTTTTTTTTCTTAGATTCTATTCAATGGTCTTTTGATTTTTATCTTTTACTTGTTTCAGTCATCAAATTAGGGTCATGCTGGGGCACTGCCTTGCAGAAATTTTAGTTGAATGAATGAAACAGACTCTGTTTTTTTTTTTTGTTTTAAAGTCTGGTACTTATTTTATCGTTATGTTTTGCTGAACCGCTAGTTACGGGGAGTTAAGCACAAGGGCACCCCTTGTCAGGTGGTCGTGGCGAACAAACGCAGACATATATATATATATATATATATATATATATATATGTGTGTGTGTGTGTGTGTGTGTGTGTGTATGTATGTATCAGGAGGTAGATAGATACCTAGATAAATACATATATATATATATATATAGATAGATAGATAGATGGATGGATTTGGTTTCGTTTCCAAACATTGGGACAGATTGTGAATTATTACGTCAGCATTGAGACGTACCTAACATATTTACTGATGACTCTGAGATAGAGTTACAATATAGCAATAGAAAATTATTTGACCCTGTGAGAAATATAAAACTATTTGCATAGCACTACCGGTAAAAATTCCAAAGTTAGTTTGAAAATGCAAGATGGTTGCATTTGATTCGTGCGATTGAATCAGAATCCACATTTTATTGAAGGTTCAATCTGTGGAAAAATTGCTGACAGTTATATTTTTACGTTTCTATTTGGTGAGTTCTTTCTCTACTATGGTTCTCGTTACACCAGGAAGTAATCTTAAAACTCTCTCCTTCTCACACACTATCAGTCTCTCTCTCTCTCGTTTTTTTTCTCTTTCTCTTTGCATCTATTTTCAACTAACCAGTATTGTCCAATGCTAAACACGTTATATATCTGTTTCTCTCTACTCGTTCCATAATCTAACACTTTAACTATATAACTTAACAGCTACTCGTTTCCTCTAGCACTCGCGGCTAACATTCTTTTCTCCCTTCAATTAACTACTTCACAGCGGCAAATGTTTGGCCTTAGCGTATCAATGTATCAATATAGCGATGGTTTCAATATACTTTCTACTGTAGTGTAATTAATTAATTTATGGATGTTCTATCATAACTGTTCTGATTATACCAATCAGCGGTCTAGAAATGAAGGGTATATATGATCATTTACCCATAAATGTGTGACAATTATTTAGTTTAGAGTTTAACAAAAGCAAGTCATTAGATATAAGAATTTTCACTGGAGCAAATCTCTTCCTATTTCACAAGTAAGTTAAAGAAAGTGATGTATCAAACCGAAATCAGTTGTATATTGTGAATACTAGTTGCGCATGCACGTTATTTCAATGCACATACATATCTTTTAAAACACACGCACGTTTCATTTTAATTATAACTACAACACATTGCACGCACAATTAATTGACATTCACGGGCAGAATGTACGTTAAAAGCCTTGCAGTTAATTATATTCAATGTGGACGTCGAGAATAAGTTTCCTAATTTCTAAACATTGACAAACCGTGCAAGTAATACTGACCGCTGAAAGCTATAATATAAAACGGAGGTATCTCTCCTACCAATCTATATAACTGGCATTTAAGATTATTAGCTACCTGAATAAAATTTTACACCATGTAAAATTACAGTGTATTTGTACAGACACAAAAGAACGCGTTATGCGTATAATGTTTTCTAAGTATATATTGTCTAAAACATTATTGGTGCAGATAAAAGACTTTATTAGCCAAGCGACTTATAGATCATCAGAGCATGTGTATGGCAATGTTTTAGTGAATAATTTATTCATTACCTCTCAGTATTGGGAACGTCAGCAATGCTAAGTAGATTACATTATCATGTTGATGCTTATTTTCAGATGCGCCAGTATCATATCATTTTCAGTATCATTTCAATATCATATCATTTTCAACCGATACAGTTCACCTGGGTTTTTATTATTATCTTTGAAGCTTAGCAGCATTTCTTCCAGCTTAACATTCTAAGTTCGAATCCCGCCAAGGTTGACTTTTCTTTCATACATTTGTGGGTCGATGAAATAAGTACCAGTTACGCACGCAAAGGATTAATATTAAACTAAAAAGGATTAATATTATTAATGGAAGGCGGTGGACTGGCAGAATCATTAGCACGCTGGACAAAGTGCTTAGCAGTATTTCGCCCCTCGCTACGTTCTGAGTTCAAATTCCGCCGAGGTCAACTTTGCCTTTCATCCTTTCGTGGTCGATAAATTAAGAACCGGAAATGTGGCTGGGTACCACTTGTAGACCTATGTGTCTAATCTCTCGCGTCCAATTATACTTTGAGATTCCCTACAATCTAGCCTTCGATCAGAAAGTACCCATTTATCATGTCTCCGAGTCTTGGGGAGAAATTCTGCAATTTTTATAGTTAATAAGGATCTTTACCCATAGGTAACTTACGAACTCTGTTAATCTTTACACTTATATCTGGTGCCATTCATTGAAACCAATGAAGATTAAACGAAAGTGACATGCACTAGATACCAACAGTTTCAAGCTTATCTTCGTGAAAGCTAACATGTACAGGGTATCAAAATCGTGAAGATATTTGGTGGATGACTCGTGAGGGATTTAAACATGTCCGTAGCTATCATGCGAGCTTTATCTTGCTTTGTATGTTCCTTTGCTATCCTCCTGTACCGTATTATTATCACAATTTTACAACTAGATGTTGTAGCTTCTATCAGTAAGCTACCTGGAGTGGGAAGAATGTTTAAACTGTAACATCCACATTACAACGGGAAAATAGACGACAAGAATACCAGCAAATATTGTATACTACTTTTAGAAGGCACGTTCGAATATCTACGCGAATGCGGTATTTGCCTGTTGAGCAGTGCCTATGATCAGGTATCTATTCATAGCTACAACTGATTCACTTCGCTCCGTCCAATAATACAATTGAGAAAATGAAAGGGGTGTCATGAACACTCTTTTCCTATTTTTTTTCAAGTATGCAACAACATGATACCACAAAAATCAATATATAGATCATTCCGCTAATGCCTATGCAAAAGCACATGAACGTCACACAATCTTAATTTCCTCTCCTTTAAAATTGTGGCAGGTAAGGTATGATTATACAGAAGCATGTCCCCATGTTTTTCTATCAAGTTTGTATTTTATTTCCGCATAAATACAGAAACGCCGAGGGCGTTATAGATATTTACTTATATTATTCATTCACAGCTCATAGCTTTATTGATATTTTCAGTTAAGGTATAAATATATTTCCTTACAAGTAATAGCATATACCTCGTCGTTGCGTATCATCTTGCATATACCTATATTTTTTTTCTGTTTTCTGTGGGTAATGGTTTTCGTAGCACAAGCATAAAGGCTGCCAATTCACCTAGGGCAGATCTGATAAATGTTGAGCTTCAATTATGGCCTACGTATTGTGGGATCGTACATCTATTTACATGATATACATATTATTTACTTATGTACTTTTATGCGATGGGTAAGAGGTGGAGTTGTAAGAAGCCATACAAATACAAATAGATTTAAAGAAAGTAATATATATGAGTAATTATATACGTATGCAGAAACATATACATGCGTAGGGGCAGATGTATGTATACAGAACATGCAAGGACAAGCAGACATGCTCTTAAACATCACATTAGCATATATGCATCTTTCAAACCCTCATTATCCTCTCCCTCTCTCTCTCTCTCTCTCTCTCTCTCTCTCTCTCTCTCTCTCTCTCTCTCTCTCTCTCTCTCTCTCTCTCTCTCTCTCTCCCCTTGTGTGTATATATATAAATACATATGTATATCTGTGTGTGTATGTATAGGTATGTATATATATATATATATATGTACACGCAAACACTCACACACGTGCGCATACTACATAAATACAGAATTTGTCGCTGAAGAGATCACAGATGTGTGACGAAAGATTTCAGGGCAATGGACATGAGTTAGAATAGGACCAGTAATAACCGAGTGAAGAATTAATATATAGTGCGTGTGTTTATTTGGCGAAAATATAAAAATTACCATCCCGAAATACAACAATATCTCTTTCAACACACGGTTTCACATCAGAAATATATATA
>NC_068990.1:19390348-19393118 GCF_001194135.2 Octopus bimaculoides
GTGTGTGTGTGCGTGTGTGTGTGTGTGTGTGTGTGTGTGTGGATTTATATTTAGACATAGCACTATGATTAAGAAGCTCGCTATGGAACCAGGTCGCATCGGTTTATGTTCTACTGCTGTGCAGCACCTTGGGCAAGTGTCTTCTACCACAGCTCAAACCCACCAACGCATTGTAAGTAAACTTGAATCTATGTGGAAAGCCGTCTTATATGTCTACGTCTGTGGCTGTGTGTGTGTCTATCTATGTGTGTGCGCGTGCGGGCGTGTTTTAAAGTTTTGATTCCTTTTCAATGAAGAGCTTAGGTGATATCTAAATAGCAAGTCATCGGTCGTATTTATATATTGAGTCATCCCATAAATAATGCAGTTCTTTTTAAATACTTCTTTTATCTTACAAAATTAAGATAAACAAAGTTGTTTTTTAATCTAAAATATTCTCTCCTTCATTTTCTACAATGTTCTTCCATCTCTCTTCCAAAATTCACTCGTCCGTGGCGAAAATTACTCCTTCAGTACTGTTCTGACCTCGTCTACAGAGTTCATATTTTATCCGTCCAAATGATTTTGAAGACTGCTGAATAAATCATAATCAGATGGGGAAATGTCCGGCGAATGTGGTAGGTGTGGCATCATTTCCCATTCAAAGTGCTCCATCCTTTGGAATGTTATCCTCGCTGTATATAGCCGAGCATTATCCTAATGGAAGAACACATTTCGTCTTGAACCCAAGGATTGTCGTTTTTCTTCTAGCGTCTTCTTGGCTGTAGCTTCCGGTTCGGAATTTCTGGAATAACCGTTGACCCTGACTTACGCATATTGTCCGTTCCTCATATACTACTTACCGTTTTTTCGTTGTTGCTTTTATTGAACTCATAAAACAAAATATGTCACTTCCATTATAGCTTTGAAAAATTAACTATTAAAATCGAACTGCACTCCTCAAAATTAGCACTAACAATAACGTTAAGGTAACATTACTACCTGCTTTTATAGAAAGTTGACTCAGGTAGTTTATCCTGTCCCCCTCCGACTTTTAGTTCATGCAATTGAAAAAAACCGCATTATTTATGAGATGATCCAATATAACGTATTATTACAGTATACGTTATATTATATTTATGGGATGGCCCAATATTATGGGATGACCCAATATTATGGGATGGCCCATATTATATATATGGTATGACCCAATATAACGTATTACTACAGAATACGTTATATATATAGCCGTTAATCTATACTGTGACAACGAACCGCATATGTTGTGTACATATATTGCATTCTACTATAGGCACAAGGCCTAAAATTTGAGGGAGAGGCAAGTCGATTACATCGAATCCCGTGTTCAACTGCTACTTACTTCATCGACGCCGGAGGGATGAAAGGCAAAGTCGACCACGGTGGAATTTGAACTCAGAACTTAAACATAGACGAAATGGTGTTTGGCATTTTGCACGGCGTGCTAACGATTCTCTGAGCTTGCCGCCCTTTGAGTGCATATATTGTGTGTAGATATGAATCTACGCATATAATATGCTAAATATAAATCATCGCTACTAAGTGTGCTTCTATTTAATTAATTCCAGCTCGTCAAACCTTTGCACATATCATCAAAGTTATCATTTGGTGTTTAAATTTCAGATCAACTGTTCTTAGGGAGCTGTGGATGATAGATTCAGTGTCCATTATTGATGAAAGATAGCAGTATAAACTATGGTCCGATGACATCATTTGTAACTCAGTTACTTGTTTTCACAAATGTTTTCTGTAAACACATTGTCTCTTCCGAGGGAGTATCCTCAGCATACATCTGAAAACGAACGCGTTATATATAACTCTATATCTGTACATCATATCTTATACAAAATAGCGATGAACGATTAAGGATTAAAAGTCCTTCCTACAAACGTATATGACACGACGCGTTCTCAAATCAATGAACCACTTTTTCAAATTCTTCAAATTCCTCATTATCTAAAACGGATTCTTCTTCAGCATGCATTTTCGTGATTCTAATGATGGGGCTGGCACAGCTTGTGTAAACGTAACAGCTGGACTAATGTTTTCTTTTTTCTGTGCCAGTATTTCTCCGTTCAAGCAATGAAATATTTCCTTGCCTATCAACCTTTTGTCGTTAACAAGTTCATCGACAGGAAAATGATGTTCATTTGTAGGGCTAATAACTCCATCATAAAATTTGTTTAAAATGTATTCTAGGCAAAAATCAATTAATAATTTCATGCATGACTTTCTTGAGATATGTAGCCCACAAAATTGACTACTCGGTTACAAAGATTGCTCGTACATACGCACTCAGTATTCTTGAGATATGATGTATGTATAGTTTCAGACGAATTGCTGCGTGGTTAAGATACCATCAGCTAAGATGGAGTTAAGTTTGATACTAGTCGTTGGATGGTTTTAAAGCTGCATTTAGTTACATCATGACTGGAATAATACAATATGTCTTTGTCACACCGTGTTATAGTGATGCCGCCTCAGAATTACGTTAATGGATCAGGCGTGTTTGCAATGCAACTGTCATTATTTGATGATTCAATGAACAGGTACTTTAATTGATCGAATAACTAAATATTCCTATTCGAAACCCTCAGAAGATTTTCAGTCTGTAAACTGTAATTTGGAAAATAACTAAATAAATAAACGGAGGATCAGCGCATTGCATAATGCAGACATAGATCCACAGTATCTAAGTACAAAGCCAATAAGAGAGAGAGAGAGAGAGAGAGAGAGAGAGAGAGAGAGAGAG
>NC_068990.1:19393128-19394062 GCF_001194135.2 Octopus bimaculoides
AGAGAGAGAGAGAGAGAGAGAGAGAGAGAGAGAGAGAGAGAGAGACCATAACAGACTCCACAAGATTGTCACACACTGAACGTATTGATCGTACTAAAGTTTAATCAGGTTTAATATGAGAATAAATAGCAAACAGAATTCAACTTCTTCCATGGAGTGTGCGGATGTGATGACAGTATAGAATGCATGCACCACATCCTGATTTGTAGACTGAGATGTTATCGATTCAGTCACGTATTTCCCTCAAGCATAATTATTTATTAGAATGTAATCAAAGTCTAGCGGAGCATATTCAGTGCAAAATTAAGATAATGAAAAGTATTTGAGTACGGGGAGAAAATGCGCATAATGGAGTAGAGAATACAGATTTCGGGTGAAGACATCCATTGTAGATACAGTTCATCGTTGTATAATACTCCGTTCTACAAATGGCACAATGTCAGTAAATTGGGAGGAAGGGCTAGTCGATTGTGCCTTTAACGCCGGGACCGGGGCATTGTTGCGCAAGATAACTATTTCGAAGAAAATCATGTTAAGACTTACGTAAATAAGTTACTTTTATTAGACCTAACTAGTTCGGGGCCTTTTTGATACGACCTCGGTTATGGGTGTATGTGTGTATATATAATACACATGAAACATATAAGCTTACATATATCTATCTATGTACATATACATTTATATATCACTATCTTTCTGTTTGTCTCTCTTTCTCTCTCTCACTACCAACACACACACACGCACTCTTTCACAAACACACACACACAAACACAATATATTTAAAGGGCACAATGCATGAGTTTAAGCGCTACTAATAGCTTGAAATGCTGAGAGATACTCAAACATATTCTTCCGGCGCAAACCTCATATCATAACGAGTACTGTTTGTTCCTGAATTTGCTATCACGGAACAGTACATTATATATATATATAT
>NC_068990.1:19394360-19397278 GCF_001194135.2 Octopus bimaculoides
TATATATATATATATGCGGCTGTTATCGTGTCATTTCTTCTAAGTCATCTAATGAACGTGCGTGGCACATCAATTATAATTTTTGTAACAGTTTGCTCTCGCTTTCTGGTTCCAGTCTCGCAGCTTTCCTTCCTCCTGCCGGGAATCAATTCCAAATTTCATAAAAAACTACCGTATTCGACTATCCTTGAAACTGCTAATGATCAACACAGACACCCAAGTTCATCGAAACGCCTACTGACTTATATTCCAGATATTTTGATTCATTAGTGTTGTCGGCACAGCAGAGCTAAAGAAAACTTTAAACTTCAGTCGTAAAATCATACGGAATTTCAACGAAACATTTTGTGTTGCTTTGAACACAATTGATTTTACGCTCATCAGAGCATCTTATTTATCGTCAGCCTTCGTATCATTTTCATCCCTGTCATACCGAAACACATCTCATCTTTTGCTGCTGTATCTCGGCCTCATCAACAGTCACTCACATCATAAACTTTCGTGACGATGAGACATTGCACTGCGATATCTAGAACACGGAGCTGTCTCATCTTTACACACACACACACACACACATACATATATATGTATATATATATGTGCACACACGCAGAGAGGAAGCCACACACACACATATATATTCTAAATATATATGCATGTATGTATATCTATCTATCTATCTATCTATCTATCTATCTATCTATCTATCTATATATATATATATATACATAATTATGAGTTAAAGGTTATGCAACTGTCTTAGGGATTAATATATCTGTAGGCACTACTGGTGTATTACCTAATTATGTATAGGCCTTGCTGTAAGGCTAACAGTAGATAGCAATTTAAAGGGTAAACCGTGGTTTAATATATTCAGATATGATAAGAGAAGAAATAGAGCAACATGTAACAATTAGTTGATCATTAGTATTGAATGATCATAGTTTAATTATGGTTAAGATAACATTTACAGCTGTTTCAGTTTGTGTTTTTAAGGTAAAGTTTTGCTTACCTCGTTCCATGTAACAAACATCATCAGAATCATTTGAATTTTACCAGAGGAATATTGACGGAAAATCGAAAGTTGACAGGAGAAGAAAAGGAAAAAAAAAAAAAAGAAAAGGAAACGAATGAAGAAAAGGGAAAGGCTCGCTAGGACTTTAGAGTTACATTTTTGCGTCCTTAAAAGATGGAACCAGTGCGTACAGTTGCATCTAGTAGATGAATGAAGCAGTAAGTGAAGAAAGTGACTAGTTCACCGGCGGTGTTAGTCGAATGAGTTTTACCTGGTAGTAATATCCAGTATCATTAATCGTAACAAATAACGCTATTCGAGTCCGCTAGATAAGTCACTATGATTACAAATAATGCCCTCCTTAGAAAATTAAGGACACTCTTAAAAGTTTAAGTGCGATCTATGGTATATGACTGGGTTACGTGAATAGGTATAACATATAAAAAATTATTGTTGTGTGTGGCTAGGGTTTACAGCTCGTTAATATAACTAAAACAAATTAACTCGGGTAGAGTAGGATAAATCGCTCGTTTAATTGTATATATGTTAATAGCAGCACTTGAAATTAGTATGCTAGTCAGTGATTTGAATTTAATGTGAATATATTCATGAGAATTATAGCTCCGTGTGTACACCGTGCATCTAAGGTAAATATTTCAGTTAGTCTAAGTAAATTGAATATAATTGTGATTTATGATATTATGTCGAGCTAGTGGTAAGGAGGGGGTCAAAGGGAGGTAATCAGAGGTTAGACAAGTCAGCTAATAAACTGTAATGTAATGTAGGTATTAACTTAGAGAATATGAATTTATCTTTATGTAAGGATGCTAGTTTTTCTCATCTCGTTTATTAAGCAATTATGATTTGACCATGAAAATGAAGAATTTCTCATTTATGCATAAATTACAGCGATTATTTTTAAGTTTCTATAAAGGTGTTATGTCTAGGATACACCATTCTAATCTATAATTAATTTTATTATCTTTAAGTTCCCAGATGTAACTGCTAAATCAGGTAGAATTAGCCTTATTTCTATTCCTAAAGCTTGAGAGATGGGAATTATATCTAAGTTTCATTTCATTTTTAGTTGCTATTATATAAATATTCTTTTAATTATTAGAGAATACATCACATTAGCAGATTACATTCTTAGTTTTACATTTATTAATGAATTCACAAGCGTCTTACCACACAGTAACTGATGCGCATATAAATATGCTTATATATGTATATAAACATGTGTGTGTGTGTGTGTGTGTGTGTGTGTGTGTGTGTGTATAAACGACAGTCTTCTTTAAGTCTCCGTCTACGAAATGCACTCCTAATGGTTTGCTGCGTTAGGACCTTTAGTACAAGACGTTTACCGAATGTGCGTCGCAGTAGTACTGAACCTGAAACCATGTAGTTGGAAAGCAAGTTTCTTACTATTACCATATAACTAGGCCTGCGCCTATTCACACGGATACACACATACACATATATACGCACACATACATGTGTGTATATACATATGTAAGCCTACGATTATCGTTGCATCTGCTTACAGGAATGTGTGCGCGCCTGTGTCTCCCTCCACATGTGAGTATTTGCAAAGTAGAGGAAAGATACAAGTGTATCTTATATAGAAATGTGGAAAATAGATATCAAAGCAACTGGTGCATAATTCGGATACGCATCTCTGTAGAAAACAAACATAAAGAAATGTCAAGCTGCACATTATATTTGACAGAAGATAACGCCAACAAAACAACAGCAATATTAGCCAGGAAAAATAATCAACAGTGACAACATCAAATGTAATAACGACAGCAGCAATAAATAGGCATATGCATATACACGTCCATACATACACGCATAAATTATATATATATATATATATATATATATATATATATATATATAT
>NC_068990.1:19397686-19398605 GCF_001194135.2 Octopus bimaculoides
ATATATGTATTGGAGTGCAGCCAAATTGAAGCAATGCTTCAAGGGGCTGAACCGAGGAAATCGATTCCGGTACATATTTTTACAATTTTGGTACTTAAAAATCACGGTACTTTTCCTGAACCGTTATATAGTAGAGGCAGAAAAGAACCATATTTCAATATTGGATGAAGAAACGCAAAACAAAGACAAACACTCATTCATGCAGACACACACACATAAACAAGTAGAAAAGAAACACACACACACACAAACACGCACACACTCACACACACACACACGCCCTTTACGTTACCATCATCGAATTTAGAAGATATATATGTACACATACCAGTGGCCCAGTGGTTAGCGCAGCGGACTCGCGGTCGGAGGATCGCAGTTTCGATTCCCAAACTAAGCGTTGTGTGTGTTTATTGAGCGAAAACACTTAAAGCTCCACGAGGCTCCGGCAGGGGGTGGTGGCCACACCTGTTGTACTTTTTCGCCCCCACTTTCTATCACTCTTTCTTCCTGTTTCTTGAGTAACGATGTGATGGACTGGCGTCCCGTCCATATGGGGAGAACACATAAACTATAGAAACCGGGAAACCAGGCCCATGAGCCTGGCTAGGCTTTAAAAGGGCGCATAAATAATAATAAATAGCAGATATCTTTAGTAGCTGTTTATCAAATTAATTCTCAAGGTATTGATCGACGTGTGGCTATTGTAAAATACTCTTGCCAAAGGTACTCTTCAGTTGAACTGAATCCGTGTGTATTATGTATATCAAAATTTATATAGATACATTCATGTATACATATACATACACATACAAACACACGCTCTCATATACACACTCATATCCACACATATACTTAAATATATATATATATATATGTATACAGATATTATATATATATATATATATATATATATATATAT
>NC_068990.1:19400605-19401520 GCF_001194135.2 Octopus bimaculoides
TATATATATATATACATACCTACATACATACATACATATATACATGTGTGTGAGTGTGTTGCAATATGGCATTTTACATTTTTCTTATTCTGCACACGCCACTTGTCTTCCGTCTGTGCTTTTCCTTCTCATGTTGCACGCATTATAGATCAATTCTTGCCTGAATTAAACTGAAGCCATCATCACTTATGTACTTGTTATTATTATAATGACGCCTAAGATGGCAACCCGGCAGAATCGTTAGACCTACCAGAGAGAAACCCTTTCAGATATCCCATCAGTCTCCACATTCTGACTCCAAATTACGTAGATGTCGGCTTCGCCTTTCATCTGTTCGAGTTCAATAAAATGAATAATGATAATGAACTGAGACGTATGTAATTGACTTAACTCAAGTTCTAAACTCGCTAACTTTGCGCTAAAATTTTAACCGTTTATTATATTTATGTTATTAAAATGATCTTATATTTATGTTATTAAAATGATCTTATCTTTCCTTAGCAAACATTTTGAATTCCTTTTTATGCTTTCGTTAAGTTATTAAGAATTATGAACATTTTCTTTGGATTCCTCTCAGTACCATATATTCAAGGTGGCATTCATTAGATTGTAATTATATAAATTCTAATTACGAAACGACAGCTTAAATTTTACAAACATTCCAATATTTATATCAAGAGCTATTGGTTTAGGATATCATTATTTAGAGTGCTCTTCAATATTTCATAACATTTATTAAAATAGTATAATTTAAAAGTAATTTCAGTATAGCATCAATTACCGTTTAGTGTATAATAATTTGATGTTAAACACGTATTAAATTTGATTCTTGCAAAACAATTATAGCTTATGTGAAAATTAAATAATTTCTGTTTGGTTTTACTTCACAGCATTATTATTATTATTATTATTATT
>NC_068990.1:19401530-19404646 GCF_001194135.2 Octopus bimaculoides
ATTATTATTAGTCAAAATTAAAAGAAGATTGCCATTGTTATATTTATATCTTCAGGAGTTACCTCAATCCTTTCTATATTATTATTATTAATATTATTATTATTATTATTATTTGTATTTGTACAAATTGACTCCAAGTCTCACTCAGAGACCTCGAGAACCAAAAGTTAGAAGGACAAGAAGTTGGTGTTATAACTAGGATGCCATATATTTGGTTTTGCAAAAAGTGTTGTTCTTAAGAATGTTTAAGTAAACAAAAAACAAATTATAAGTTTGTTTTATAATTTGGGGTTACATAGACGGTATTTTACGTAGGATATGGGTAGTTCACATGACCGCTATTTTTTAAATTACTGTCATTTTGGGATTTCTTGGTATCTGAGCTATGTAATAATCAGCGCCTTTTGCTATCATTCCTAGTGCACACATGACAACAGGTATTATTTTAATCATGAGGTTCCACATTTTACCGATTTGTATTCCAAGATCTTTATACTTGCTCAGTTTTTGGTAGGTCTTGACAGATACATCTATGCCGATTGGGACAGTCATATCCACATTTATGTCGGTTGGGACAGTGATATCGATTAGGAGACAGGATTTTTGTCTGAAGTTCTTCAAAATAATGTCTGGCCTATTCGCATCTATTCCTCTGTCAGTTTGAATGGTGAAGTTCCAAAGGAGTGAGATCTGGTCATATTCATGCACTGGAGGTGGTTTGTGTTCCCACAAGATTTTATCATGGGGCAGGTTCAAGTTTTTGCAAATTAACCAGTGAATATACTCCGCTGCTCGAATACGCCTGTTGAGATACTCTATAGGCGCAAGAAGATTGCACACGGAGACAACATGATCGACAGCTTCATTTTGTTGTTTACATGATGGGCTACTGCATTTTTAATATGTTGGCCTGGTAGATCTTTGTAGGTATTATTATTATTATTATTATTATTATTATCATTATTATTATTATTATTATTATTACTATTATTATTTATTATTATGATTACTATGGCAGCGAGCTGGCAGAAACATTAGCGCGCTGGACGAAATTCTTAGTGGTACTTCGCCTGTTGCTACGTTCTGAGTTCAAATTGCACCGAGGTCAACCTTGCCTTTCATCTTTTCAGGGTCGATAAATTAAGTACCATTCAAGTACTGGGGTTGATGCCATCAACTATCTCCCCACCCCTAAATGGCTGCCCTTATGGCAAAATTTGATACCATATTCCGCCGAGGTCGACTTTGCCTTTCATCCTTTCAGGTCGATGAAATAAATAGCAGTTACGCACTGGGTCGATGTAATCGACTAGCACCTTCCCCCAAATTGCAGGCGTTGTGCCTATAGCAGAAATGATTATTATTATTATTATCATTATTTTATTATCATTATTTTATTATTATTATTATTATTATTATTATTATTATTATTATTATTATTATTATTATTATTATTATTATTAGTAGTAGTAGTAGTAGTAGTAGTAGTAGTAGTAGTAGTAGTAGTAGTATTGCATTTGCACACCTTCTAACGCTGGAGATGCATTGCAGTGTCAGCTGTTCACTACTAGTGAACTAATGTAACAGCTCTTATTTTTCGAGCACCTTCCGGAGTATTCGAGCAGTTCCAAGCAATGCTGTTTTCTGCAAGATCTCCATCCTTATTATTATTATTATTATTATTATTCATTTTGTATAAAATGTGTTTTATTAACAGACTCTCTTTTTGTCGTGACAAATATGTTTGCCGATGTTGGCCAAATTTTATGATTATATAAATGTGAATAACGCTTATGTAGCATGCGTTAGATAACCAGGCCTCTTAAGGAAATATTCTTTAAAAAAAACGATTCCTTTACAAGAACGCAAGTAAAATTATATAACTAATGGTTTTTCAGCTGATTTACGGAACATGAATTTAAAGAGGGCAAAACAGTTTTCCTTACTTTCCGAAGAACATTTATTGAATATAAAACAAGAATTTAAACCATAAGAATTTTGAAAGACCGTGATAAAACTATAAATAATGTTGTTTCAATATTAGATTAAAAACGCTGTGAACAAAAAAGGAATGTGAATGGGCTTCTCTATTCAATGGGTTTTGAACCCGGGATCTACATGCTATTACTTATAGTTTCATCTACGTCGATTTCGTTCAACCATTTAAAGCGAATTATGAGATGTAAAATTTAGTTTCTAGATTTTGTTTGTCTCATTGTGTTTACATAATCTGCATAAAACTAAAAAAATTCATAAATAGAAAAACTATATGAAATAAAAACGGGTTAAATAACCTGACATGATCATAGAATTGTGTATGGATGATGTTCATAAACATGACACAAAAAAAGTCTGTTTGTGACATTTCATGAAAAATATTTCTATATATTTTTTTTAAATAGTTGTTTCTGATTTATTTTTTTTACTTCTTTGCGTATATCAGTATTCGTTTTCTTTTTTCAACGTCAAAACATATCACTTTTGATTTGTTTTCAACACAAAATTCTTCTCTTTGCTTCACATTCCTGATTAGTTTGCATCAATATTCACATTTAATGTAGTCTCAAGTATCATCGCAATACATCAAACCAGGCCAAGATTCTTAACCGTTTGCAGTTTAAAGGTTGAAAGTTGCAGACGCTCGCTATCAAAGGTTGTATTACATGATGAAGCTCCTTGGGTATATCAAGTACACTAACTGAAAATAAATAAAAGCAGAAATATTCATAAAATTTTTCACAAAATCTTCAACATTCCTGCTGTATACTATAAGGTTTTGAATCGAGATTTCTTAGTCGTTTTCACATCCATGCATGTATAACCATACACACATATTTATATACACTTGTTTGTGTGTGTATATACACACACACATGCACACATATATATATGTTTGTGTGTGTATACATACATTGATGTGAAAACGACTAAGAAATATCAACTCAAAAGCTTCAAGCACATGCAGCAGTGGAATGTGCCGATGTTGGGGCAACGACTTGAAAATTTTTACTCTAATAAATCGGCCGTGGAACTTTTCTTTATTAGCGTTGTATTTATTATGTTAGTCTCTCTTGCCAAGTACCTAGCTTACGGGAACACACACACACACACACATA
>NC_068990.1:19406602-19407684 GCF_001194135.2 Octopus bimaculoides
CTATATATATATGTATATATATGTATATATCTATATATATGTATATATATATATATATATATATGCATATGTGTATATATACATATCTTATATAAGTTATATATAATATATATTCCAGATATACCAGTATAAATAGTCATACTCACACACACTCACACACATACATACACATATATAAAGTATTTACATTCTGATAACAAAACAAAAATCCAATAATATTATTTCGTGCCTCACATTGCTTTATGTCAATTGAAAACCAACATATAGCATGTTAATTATGTATTACGTCAACATAAGATGGAATATATTTCATATTATCTAAATATTAATTACTTGATATCTTTAACACATTATTCTGCGCCAGCACAGCTCGCCATTTTGTCTTCTTACGTTACGCAGTCAAAGAAAATCGCCTCTACCTTCAGAGGCTGTAGCGTTTACTTCGTGTTACAAAACAAAAAGCAAAAGTTTAACAGTAATATTCCTTTTATAAATCAACATCAAATTATGTGTTAGCTTTAAGGCTCCCTGAATTGTTACCGTAGCGGGCGAAATGCTTGGTGACATTTCTTCTGAGTTCAAATTCCATTACATCAACATTACCTTGCATCCTTTTTGGGTCAATGAAATAAGTAGCAGTTGAATGCTTGGATCGATGTAACCGACACACCCACTGCCCTGAACCGGCTGGTCTTGAGCCAAAATTTGAAATCAATATTGCTCAGCTTTTCTTTATTACTTGACAAACGTATTGATTTCAAATAATTAGTAATACAGGCGCAGGCGTGTCTGTGTGGAAAGAAACTTGCTTCCCAACCAAATGGTTAAAGTTCAATCTTACTACGTGACGCCTTGGGCAAGTGTTTCCTATTATAGCCTCTGCCCAACGAAAGACTTGTTCGTTGGATCTGGTAGAAGGAACCTGAAGAATTCGTTTATATGTATGTTTTACTGTCGAGAGCTTATATGCTCCATTATTACACTGTTTTCCTTAGTCAGGTGCATGGTGATCGCTATAAGTTTTAAACTTATAAAAAACATCATTATTAATATTTACAGAATTATAAAACTCTACACTGCTT
>NC_068990.1:19407942-19413534 GCF_001194135.2 Octopus bimaculoides
TATATATATATATATATATATGCATATATCTGTGTATGTGTGTGCGTGTGTTTGTATCTTTGTGTCTGTGTTTGTCCCACACCAACTCTTGACGACCAGTGTTGCTGTGTCTACATACCAGTGGCACAAATGTTCGGCATTACGACCGACAGAATGTTTTAAATATAGTCTTGCCGCCAATTCATTCGACTAGAAGGCTGTGCCCCAGCATGGCCACATCCAAATAGCTAACGCAAGTGAAAGATAATACATGATTCGAGAAGTGCATACCCAAACCTCATTTTAACTTTTAAAGGGTGAGCAGAACAGTGTCTTTGAAGTAAAGAATCCAAGCTTTTCACTTAAGTACATCACACAGTTCAATGCATTTCATTTGCTTTTGTCTATCCCTATGCGATGGGATACCAAGTCCATTCATTTACAGAATTTTACGTTCGACAATGATTTGTAACTTCGACACAAGGCCAGACATGATATTGCGGGAATCGATCGTCTTTGCTATTTCGCCCGAATACTTGACTGACGCAACAAAATCAACTCCGGAAAAAATGGGGGAGCGATAAAGATGATCTCGATAGGATTTGAAATCGCAGTGTAAAGAGACAGAACCCATTCCGCAAACCGTTTTTCTAACACTCCAAAGATCCTGGCACTTTGCCACTGTTCATTGTTTCTAATTTAGGCATAACGTCAGCATCTTTGTGTGATCTAAACTTACCCTCAAAATGTCATAATTTTTTGCTTCAAACATCATATTTATATAATAAGAAAGTAATCCATCGACTACCGCGGTTATTACGTTCCAAAACCTCTCACAGAAATAATCAAAATGTAAAAATACATAAAAACCTATCGGACGTAGAATGCCGCGATATACTGAGGAGTCCACGATATAAATTTACATATATTAGCCGAAAATATTTGCGATGTACTGAGTGTGCGATAGGTGAACTGCGATATGGCAAGGGATTACTGTAATGAGAAAGTTTATTTTTACAAAATTATTCATTATTTTTCAAATGAATTGAAAGAAAAATTGTTTCGACTGAAATATGATGAAGAAAGACTTACCTCTGTATTATAGAAACAAAGTAGACTAATTTGCAATACACGAACATTTTGCAACTTTTAATACACAGAAGATGAAATAGAAATATCTCTGATCTTATTTGCAGCGAGATGTTTTCAGCACTGCAGCTGCATCTGATAATAGTGCATATCTCTTAAGACAATGTACCGTTAATTTTATTAAACGAATCATCGAGCGCTGATGAATTCCATGTATTTACTTTAAGAATTAACAAAATATCAGAATATTTGTTTTAATAGCTGTCAGAATTATTTTGCCTCCAAGTAGCTTTCTGTAAATTGCGTTCCCCTTAACATGGAAGTATGTTGGTTATATGTTTGAGCCAAACAGAAATGCAGAAGTTTGAAAATGATATGACATATCGACTCCTTCCAAAAGATTTAACATACCTCTATCTATCTATCTATCTATCTATCTATCTATCTATCTATCTATCTATCTTTTTATACAATATATATAGGAATACGTAGATACAGATACATATATATACGTGTGTGAGTGCGTGCGTGCGTGATTGTGTGTGTATGTAGTCTTGTATGAATACGTGCGTACCAGCGGATGAGATTTTTTAGCTTTAATCATTTACTTGTTACAGTCATTTTGTTTTGGCCATAGTAAGGCAGCACCCAGAAATCGGCTCAAGTACCTATTTTTGTAAGTCTAGCACTATTCTATCTCACTCTAGTACTCCTGACAAGCTAGGTGTGGAGGCGTAAACAAACCAGCACCAATCGTCAAGCGGTTGTGGGGGATGCACACACACACACACACACACACACACACACACACACACACACACACACACATTTATACGGGAGGATTTTTTGAGCCAAATTCACACACCACGCTTTCAACTGAATCGAGTTGGCAGAAACCTTAGCACGTCTGTCTTTACTTTCTGAGTTCAAATTCCGCCGAGGTTGACATTGCCTTCATCCTTTCGGGGTCGATAAATTAAGTACCAGTTACGCATTGGGGTCGATGTAATGAACTTAATCCTTTTGTGTGTCCTTGTTTGTCACCTCGATGTTTAGCCCCCTGTGGGCAATAAATAAATAAACTGAATCGAAAACTTCGTGATTGTGACGCAAACGTCTTACCACAGAGTCAGCCTGGGCTCATAAACCTATTTGTTAAATGCTCACATTGCATTTTAGACAATATAAACTTACTACTCATGTGTCTGTTTGTACATATCTGCTGGCGTGCGTGTATATGTGTGTGCTTATTTATGTATGTGTGGAGGTGCGTGGCTTAGTGGTTTAGGACGTTGCGGTTGTGATCGTAAGATTTTATTGTTCATCTTCCTCGACCGGACGATGCGTTGTACTCTTGAGCAATACACTTCGTTTCTGCTTGTTCCAGCCCACTTAACTAGTAGAAAATTAGTAATCCTGCGATTGTCAGGCATCCCGTCCAGGAGGGGCTTAATATATGACACAAAATCCGGAAAACCGCCCTTTTGAACCTTCGGATCCGGAAAGACAATTGATTATTTTTGTTAAGTGTATGTTTTCATGCATATGCGTGTGTATGCATATATGTGTGTGAGCATATATGCACTTTATTTTGCAGTTATTTTTGTATCAGAGTATGTTTGTGAACATATATGCACGTTATAATATATGCTTTTGTATGCGTTCATTTATGTGTAAGTATCCGCAAAAATGTACTAATGGATGGATGCAAATAGTTAGATAAACATGGGGTTACATTACGTAGTTTAGTTTTTGTTTATACATCTTGTCATTACAGACATCAATATCTATGTGTATTGATTTCGTTGTTACACTGACTTATAAGTTTTTGCATTACTTGCTTTCAGGCATGGCTGTTGATAAATAGAATAGAAGAAACAGAATTAAATACACGTCCTAATATGTTACTGCAGTAAAGCAATATCCTCTTAGAGTTAATAATAATCAAGAATATTGTCACACGTTGTAATAGGACTTTGGTTCGTATGATGATTTTGAGAAATGTGCCACATATTTGCTCTCAAATCGGATTTTCCAGATAACTCCTGTATCGTAAAAAAGAAAGAACTGCTTTAGTTTTAATCCACACGTCTCTTCATTTCTTATGTTGCAACACACCTTGCATAAATGCGTAAATAACGAGAGCTATAAATCTCTGTTTCGTGCTATAGAACATCGTGTTTCTTAATCTGCAATTTTTAAGGTAGCTATGAGATTTATTTCTGAATCTATGAAAAGAAAATGTGGCATCTGACCATTCCATTATCAAGCAGATACTGAGCGAAATGATGCATCCAGGTTTATTTAAAATACTTTTCGTTTGTTTACGAAGCATTCTTAAAGATCAAATAACTTCAAGCAAAACAGAATTATGCGAACGCGATGCAGGGGTTACTAGGAGTGGTACGAATGATTTCCTGACATTTGATGTTTAACAGAGAAGTACTCAGGCACGATAAATCCCTCAGGAAACAGTAAACAAGAGGTTTATAACAACAAACATTAGAGACTATAGTCTGTTTGCGGAGGTGATTGTTTTGTATACATTGCGAGAAATACATAGTCTGACTTACTATTGATAGTGTCATGCAAACCGCTATGAATCAGACTTACTTCACTCCTACAAGCATAGTATTGGTAAATACGCTTGCTCAGTGTGTATGTAAGTATGTGTGTGTGTGTGTGTGTGTATGTATGTGTGTGTGTGTGTGTGTGTGTGTGTGTGTGTGTGTGTGTGTGTTTATGCGTATGCTATATATACTTTAAATGAAAGACTGATTACTTATAGTTGGTACCTACGCATTAAACATACATAGAAAAATAGGTAAATACGAACACATAGACATAACGTATATATATATTTATGTATGTATATGTATGAATACCTATATATATATGTGTGTGTGTGTGTGCATGTATATATATATATGTGTGTGTGTTTGTGAGAGAGTGTGCATTTATGTATTTACTCTGTGCGTATTCATGAAAAAAATCCAACATTAGCTTCATATGCTATGTACTGTTCCGCCACTTTTCATAACATCTCTTACAGAAGCCCACATTTTCTTCCTATCATTATGTAAATTCATAAATCAAAAAGTACTCCATTATGCATACTTTACCCAATTAAATTTTCCAGATATTAAATTTCTCTAGAAATTTTGCGTTCTTTCGATTTCGATGGCCCTATATTTCCCGATAACTTATATCTTTATAAATGCAAACATACAGTCTCATTGTCTTTGCTGATTCTATCATGTTCTTCATTCTATCACTGAAACGTGGCAGTTTGTCGAAGCAGCGCAGTGTGTCAAAGTCGCCTTGCCTCAATTAATCGAGTGTGTTGCGAACATACACTCACAGAATAGAAAAAGCTGTCTTCCATAGACAAAACTCATCAATGCTTAGCACATCCACGTTCGATGCTATCTGAACATGATAAAAATGCATATGTATGCCATTGTTTTAATTTTTGCTGATTTTAGTCCATGTAACACTTTAATAATTTTATTCTATTTTAAAATCAGTTACTGTTTTGAATTAATTAAAAATTATCACTTTTTTTTTCTTTTTCAGGTAAGTGGATTTTTTCATTTGAAATTTCAAGCAACAGATGTTTATACAAGTATATTCAGCCTACAAAGAAATGCGGCCCTTGACTTCGAGGTCACAACATTAATGGCTTCCTACCCCTGAGGTTATGTGTTATTTTCTTGATTTCTTCAGTTTCGTACATAGAATTTATATCTTTTCCAATATTGCTTAATTAATGATTGCTAAGGTTAATTGAAGTGATATCGAGTTCAAAAGTTATCATAAAGTTGCCGATAAATATGAGAAAAAGTTTAGCACCAGTGAACACTTCGGTATAGCTGTATTACAGTTGTACGTTGAGAAAATTTTTAATGATCTTCCATATAGTTTTGGGACGACATGTCGCTACGCATCTCACCCGGTGTGCTAACGATTCTGCCGCCTTCACATAATATATATATTACTAATTTTTTCTTCCTTATATATGATCTGATTAATTATTATTATTTTTCTTTGTACTATATATTTTTTCGTAAAATACAATTTCACTCAGAAGGTATGGATCGATCCGATCCGAAACAATTGAAAATTACGTTTGTTCAATGGGTTCGAACTACAGACATCGAGGTTTTGAAGCAAGCTCTTAAAACATTGGCTGTACTGCACCTACAGTTACTATGTATATATATTTATATATATTTATATATATTTATATATATTTATATATATACTATGTATATATATTTATCTTATTTACTTGTTTCAGTAATTAAACTGTCGCTATGCTGGGGCACTGAAGAATTTTTGAAGAATTTTTAGTCGAATGAATCGTACCCAGTGCTATTTTTAAAAGCCTGATACTTATTCTATATGTCTCTTTTGCTGAACCGCTAAGATACGGGGGCGTAAACACACCAACACCGGTTGTCAAGCGGTGGAGGAGAGACAAACACAGACACAAAGACACACACACACACACACACACACACA
>NC_068990.1:19413544-19415998 GCF_001194135.2 Octopus bimaculoides
CACACACACACACACACACACACACACACACATATATATATATATCGATAACGGCTCCCTCCATCAACGACGATGGTTAGAGGAACACCAAGGGAGATAGCAACAGAATATGCCTTTTGAGTGACATAGCTTGATTTGGATATTTTAAAATTCAGGTTACTAATTGAGAAAAACTTCGGAAACGTCTGTAAGCCTACGTAACGTTTGTAGCAATAAGAAATATATGCGTATTTACCTGTTATAAATCCTGATTTGTGGTTATCATTTACCCTTGATGGAAATATTTAGTACTTGTAGATTCTGGAGTTTCAGTTGTTTGGACAATTTACTCTTTTACTCTTTTACTTATTTCAGTCATTTGACTCTGGCCATGCTGGAGCACCACCTTTATTCGAGCAAATCGACCCCAGGTCTTATTCTTTGTAAGCCTAGTACTTATTCTATCGGTCTCTTTTGCCGAACCGCTAAGTTACGGGGACGTAAATATACAAGCATCAGTTGTCAAGCAATATGGGGGGGGGACACATACACACAAACACACACACGCACACACACACATATATATATATACGTATATACGACGGTCTTCTTTCAGTTTCCGTCTACCAAATCCACTCACAATGCTTTGCCGGCCCGAGGCTATAGTAGAAGAGACTTGCCCAAGGTGCTAAGCAGTGGGACTGAACCCGGAGCCATGTTGTTCCTAAGCAAGCTACTTACCACACAGCCACTCCTACGCCTAATTCAAAATATGTTCTTAATTTAATTACTATCTGTACAATGAACGCCCGAGGTTTAGTGCATTTGGTTTACGATCGTAAGGTCCCAAATGCGTTGTGTCCTTCAGCAAGATACTTTATTTTTGCCGTTTCCCCAATCCACTCAGCTGACAACAATAAAGGGTATGTATATTTTAAATGGTCAACATTCCGTGTCACACTTAATCTCCCTAAGGACTACGTTATGTGTACACGTGTATGTGGGGTTCTCAGTCACTTGCATGTTAGTTTCACGAGCAGGTTGTTCTGTTGATCGGATCACTTGGAACCCTCGTCGCCGTAACCGACGGAGTACCTGATGCACTCTGTACTGACAGTAATTAAGATAATACTCAGAGTAAAAACTCTTTGCAGGAGTTCTACCTGACTCTCTGAATCCAATTCTGTTCCCCTTCTCTGTCTGTCTGTTTGTCCCTCTCTCTCTATTTTTCTCCGTCCCTCCTTCCTCCTTCTCTCTCTATTTGTCTCTCCCTCTGCGTACATATATATATGTATCTGCGTGTGTGTGTGTCTGTGTGAGTGTGTGTGTGTGTGTGTGTATAGTCAATCAACAATTTGTATTTATAACATTGAAATGAGTAAAGTGTTTTGTCAGCACAGCCATATTAATGCAATTGACATCAAAATACTTATATTCATATCTTAATTGATTTTCATATTCCGATAAATATCCTTAATTTTAATGTCTTTATGTGTTTAGCTTTTAAACGCAGTATTTTCATACAAGATTATATTATTAGTCTAAAGTATCAAGATTGTCAATCGTAACAGCAACTTTAATTAAATATAATCTTCTATTAGTTAGTGGCAATATCTATCTACCTCAGTATATATATATATATATCGGTATCATTCACTTTCTGTGTATATTTTATATGTGTATATTTGGTGCGATAGGTAAGTAGTCGCCGTTTTATATTTTTGATTTCGCCCATACACATTGTCTGTTTTTGATTTTGTCGACTACACAATATAGTAGAGTCACTTGGGTACTGTCTGTGAGAAAGACAGCACCATGACGCAATTCAATCTGCGAAAATACATCATGTTCTTGGGAGTGATCACTAGTCATGGTTACGCTATACCTCAATTCATTTTCCCACATGGCCTCGGACTCTACACGGAGGACAATATCAAGTGCCTGGAGCAGGTGGTGCTGCCCTAGGTGAAGAGAATGGCTGCTGTAACAACCTATGTTTGGCAACAAGAGTCTGCTCCATGCCAGAGAGGGAGGAAATGGTAGTCATGGTTGTCAGAAATGTATGCAATCACATTACCCCTAACATCTGGATACCTAACTCCTCAGACTGCAACCCCCTTGATTATTATGTGTGGTGTGCAGTTGAGTGGGAGACCAACAAAACTCCTTGTAACACTAAACATGAACAGAAAGCACGGATGATTGCAGCGTTCAGCAACTTCAAAAAGGAGACCGTCCAGAAGAGTTTCAGGAGATTCCGAGCTCGTCTAAAGTCGTGGTTGAAGCCAATGGCGATTGTATTGAATAAATTTACTCCTTAGTATTTCAAGATACTTTTATTTGCGAAATATTTGCGAAAATGAGGTATCAGTGTTATTTTCATTTTTGCATAATTTAGACTACAGTTTATTCTTCGCCACCTGCATGTATATATATATATATATATATATATATATATATTATATGTGTGTGTGT
>NC_068990.1:19416008-19422643 GCF_001194135.2 Octopus bimaculoides
ATATATATATATATATATATATATATATATATTATATGTGTGTGTGTATGTGTGTGTGTATGTGTGTGTATGTGTGTGTGTGTGTGTGTATGTGTGTGTGTATATATGTGTGTATATATATATATGTATGTGTGTATATGTATACCTGTATCTGTGAGTGATACATGTATGTATGTCATTATTCAGTTTATTTCAATGTTTCTTGAAAGAGTCACTTCCAACCTAGATCCAAGGCTCCTTCATCGGAATCTCAATATGTATGTCTGTCTGTCTCTGTCTATATACATGTATATATATGCATCCCATTCATTTCCCAGCTATATGTTGGTCCATTGGGGGACATGTCTCTCTTAAGTACATTGCAGTAAATATGAAGCCATCGATATAACATAGGACGCAAAAATATTTATTCATATGATTCGTATTTAAAATATTGTTTTATTAATTTTAATGAAGTTGTTTATTTCTAAAACGTGAAATACCTTCGTTTCTTTTAAACAATAATCATTATGCTGTGAATGCTTCTGCTTGAAATACTCTCTCGAATAATAATGAGGAATTGATTTCCTGGCATGGTATTTAAAATTTCATGACTTTATAATCAGGGCTGAACATAAAATACCTAATAAGTTTTAATTATCTGACTTTAGTTAACCATTAATGAAAATGAACATAAGAAATGCATAATATACGTTTTAGCGACGTAACCTATTGAAATGTCATAGCTTAATTGCTTTGTGTGTAAATTATTTCTTGTTTAGAGGTGATTCTCCAAAGATAAGTGTAGTGTAGAGAATATTCCATTCAACCGCCACTCTTATTATATTAGTAGTTAATGGTTTTACATCCTTTAACAGCAAACCAGCACTGATATGACGTAGCTATGATATAACGATTTGAAACGATCACTTTCTATTATTTCGTCTCAGAGTTAACCTAGGACTATTCTCTCAAGTGCGTCTTATGGTAAGATACGCAAATGTGCTTAAGAAGAAGTTAGGTTGCTTTATTTTGCTTTTCAAATATTTACGTACAAGCACCTACCTTGTCTTGAAACTCGTATTGATTTTTACATCATTGGGGATTATTTGTTGAAACCAATAAGGAAAAAGAGCAACACTGGACATGGAAGACATAATTATAATCTACATATCACTTTCTGCATCATTACCGTTATTATATGTATGGATGAACTGTATGAAAATAATTTCACATGTTAGGATCGAATTATTTCTATATGAACATACGTAAGTACGTAAATAAATACGTACGTACATACATACGTACATGCATACATACTACAGACATCCATGCATATATGATGCATACATGCATGCGTACATACATACATACACATATGTACATTCATACGTACGTACATACATATATACGTTTTTATTTTATTGCTGTGTAGTTGTGCTAAGAAATGCAAAGTCAGTAATAATGTCATTTGAATTAAGGATTTATAAATACAGAAGTAAATCTTGCAGTGCATACATAAGGTGTGCTAACTTTTCCGATTCTATTTGCCTTGACAAGAAACATAAATATTCTAAGGAATGGCGTACAAGCTTTTATATTATGTTTATTAAAGGAGTTTTAGAAACAAATGATTTAACCGTAATGTTTTTTTTTTCCTGTTTGCTGTCTCAATATCTATAAGAAGGGAATGTATTATAGGAAAATACACTTCCAGGGAAAACTAAACGGGAGAATAAATGCAGAGATTTATGTTTAATCTGCATGAAGGATGGATATAGAAGTTGTAGAAAATCAAGAGTATTTCGAAGTATATGTGAGGTAATATCTTTACTTTGAGCATTAGATATCATTGTGCTGACGGCTGGACTTGCTGACTAAAGTGGGAACACGCTATTCAACAAGTTTAGGATACGTGTGGGTTCGTTTTCTTATATCCATCCAGTTGTCGCTTTCTTTACACCTGATCGAGAATGCAAGTGTACAACTCAAATACTTTCGCATATGTATAAACATTATTATTAAATTATTAACATTATATTCTTTGCTATATAGATTTGTAGATATCGAGAGTTGAGAATTAATTCTTAGCTTACGAGAGGAATTCTTTATATTTTGCAACGTAAGTGATAATCAAATATTGCATTGAATATCAGAATTGATATTTTTCAATATCCACTATCACAATAATAAAGGATTTTAGGTAAGCAATATTGAGAATACAAATGAATTAACGGTAATCGTTATGTATAGAATGTTAGTGTATTAATTGCAATACATCTTTGCAAAAAGAAGACTGTCTAATGTAAGCATACTTTCTAAATCTTTACCGAAGAGAAATAAAATAATTCCATTTTGTATTGGTAACAAAAACATACATAATCAGATTTGTGGGTAAACTAGATTTTAAGCAGCTTATATCTCGATGAACTATGGATTCGTAACTTTTGGAAACATGAAAATGAACGAATAAGACAAGATCAAGAATGGAAAGAATGAAAAGTCAAATAAAACATATTTCAGTGAGTCAAAGATCAATTCATAAAAATATTGATTCACTCATCTTAAATTTGAAATTACGTTTGCATTTTTGATATGTACAATTATTGTTATTTGTTTTTTTTTTGTTATTTGTTTGTTTTTGTTATTTTTTTGTTTATTTTTTCATTAAATCAATGGTTGAAACTAACAAAACTCTCATTCCATGATTTGAATTTTTTGTTTGTTCCACCTACTCTATACCCGCGAGTCCGAATTATACTGCTCATATAGAATTTAATTTTCATATACAAGAATGATTTTCATATCAATATGAAGGATCGTTAATAATATTTTTCCAGATTACATTATGTAATACCTGAAATGTACTGCAATAATACTTCCGCTTATTATAAAATATTTTGCTATGTCTGTACATGAGTATTGAACATTCATCTACTAAGACCGAGATGTTTCTCTTCTTTGTGTTGTTCATATATCCATATGTTTCCGAAAGATTTTATTAAAGTTCTTTTTTCTGTTTAACCCATATTACATTTGATCAATAAGACCTACTATCGCATTGGTCCATCTTACCGTCTTACAATGTATCCTCCTTCAGTTTTGAGGAGAATATGTCTGTTATTTCAAGCAGGTCTAAGAAACATGTCGTGATTCTCTGAGAGCTATATTACACTGAGCTGAAATTTGCCCAATGTTTCATCAATTATTAATTCATATTTATTCAGTAAATAAGAACATTATATTGCTAATTCTTTTTATGGAACAAACGGTGCCTGAGGATTAGCTAATGAAAGTTTCGACCATTTTATGTAATATTATTTGTGGTACTGCATACATCTTGGTTGACAGAATTATTCAAAATAAAGATATGTATCGTAACAAAGATCACAGTTTGATACCGATAAGACCACACAGACTCTCAACTTTCACACATAAAGGGATAAAATAGCAGGAGACTATATTTGTATCTGTCAGTTTATATTAATATGAAGGTCGTCAAATATGTCATATTACTTGAAATTTTACTATTACAAGTTTATTATTGTCTCTGTTTCAGTGCAAATAAAATTTAATCTAATATAATATAGTATTTATGAATATTTTATCGAGTGGTAAAGCCGCCTAGCTATTTTTATGTGCACACCTTAAAGTGCATAAAATTATATGCGGCTGCTTCTGCCATTCAAATGTAGCATTAATATATGCACACATCTTTAAAACGATGCTTTATGATAATACTCTCTCAGAAAAGCCCCTAAATATAATTTACATTTTATAAATCGTTCACATTTGAATATGTGTTTTACCGTTTAGTTAGTGTTCGATAAAATATAGAGCTACTAAAATATGGCACTCGATTTAATTATTCTGTAGATGGTTCTAATAATAATGGTTGAGTAATTTGTAGACGATGCAGATATCCTAACACAGCCGATATATTTGTGGTGCTTATTTTGTGATTGATAAACTGTTGTGTCCATGAATAATGCACTTCAAGGGAATTAATGGATTATCGTTCCAGATAAATACCAGCTTTATGGATTCGTGGGATTGAGTAAATAATAGTGTTTCATAAACTTATAAAATTATATTTAAATTTTAAAACCATTGTCATCGTTACATTTACACATTACTCATCATTCAGGGACGTGATCCAATGTATGATATTCCGTTTGATTTCGCCACCTGCAATAAGCAGCTGCCGCTGTTCTCGAAAATCATTCGCTAACATCTTAAAATCGGACATGACGTAAGAGATAATGTAGTTTTATATATCCATAACTGCACAGCATCGTTATGGCTTGTAAACAGTTGACCTGGCGCCAACAGCAAAAACGAAAACGAATTGAAACACTACACCGTTAATATAGAGCCGGAAATGATAATACACACTGGAATCAATCCTTTATTAAGACATAAAATGCACCTCCGCCTTTTGTAGCATGTTAACAATGGATTTTATTATAGTATGCTTATCATAGATCTTAACAATGGATTTATTGTAATCAGTATAAACACAGAGTTAATTATCGGCGTCTGATCGATTCATATAATCGATACTGATACTTATTTGATCAAATCCGTTTAGATGAAAGCAAAACTGCAGACTGGCAATAATTGAGCAAACAAATAGCTTGAACTAAACAAAATAGTAATTTATTTCGCACCATGTTATCGTGGTCACATCATTTTGTTGGTACACAGCGAGGTGGGAGGGTATATTTGAGTTTGTTATTGATGGGTTAACTTTGATCAAACTGACCTACGTTCAAAACCATTCCAGCTATAAATATATTTTATTTAAGGCTGTGTTGTAGGAGTGCATGTCGCAAGATACTTCATATAAACTCGTGTGTTGAAGCATATTTTGTTTACTTCTGGTGGGTCATAATGCTAATAATAAACACATGCCCTGGCTCGATTTGACTGTTTTACTATTTATTTCACAAGCAGACTAGGAGTGGAGAAGGCTTGTCATTGACGTGAATAGCGTCGAAAGGACTTTGTCAAATACTCGTTGACTGAATTCTTGTCAGAATATTTCATGAAACATCCGATTAGTTAATCGGTTAAGTAGTTAAACAATTTATTGCCAGCATAATGAATGTCTCGACGTACAACCAAATGTAATGGTTATGTATTATCTAATATATCTTTCCCTTGATTATGTCATTCGAATGTGATTGCAGAATATTCGGTTGCTATTTCTAGCATGTAAATTTACAGTGGAACATCCTTCACATCGGATCATCTGAGTTAAGTTTCATATCAAATGCGTTACTATGGTTATATTACAAAATGTCACCTGACGTCGGTTGGCGGATTGGTTGGTTGGTTGGTAGTTATCGAATATCGTAACAACTTTTCAGCTTGTCATGAACGATTATCAGTTTACTGAGAAAATCATTATTTCAATCTAAGACGTTAAGTGCCTTTTGTTCAGCTATCGAACACTTGCTGACGACAATAAATTACGTTGGCTCTCTCTGTGTCTGTCTTCTAACCTCTCTTCACATCTATTAAATAGTTCATTTAGAGCAATCTCTCTCTCTTTTTTTCAGATGTCTGCGATTCGGAGTAGATTACATCTTAAAGCGAATATAATCACTATTTTATCGTAAACTATTATGGGTCTAAGTACGCTTAGAATGAATCAAGATAAAACGATATATCTATATATCTTCTCTTGAGATTTGGACATGTTCGTGTGTAGGAGACAATGTAAATACCATTTCTGTGTGTACTCCCTGCATTTACGTTATATTTGTATGTTTTTCATTATAGCAGCATTTCCAATCATATGTTGTTGTTGGTTGGGTTGGTTGTATTTTTTGTACAAACGAACCGCTCTTTTCAATTTAGAATTTCTGTCGAAGTTAAGAACAAATAATTAAATATAACGTTTCATTTCCGAAAGAGCGCTATCGTCATTTTCTTTAAAAGAATGCCTTAGTCGAAAGAAAGAATTCGTGTTGAGTTGAAACGACAAAGTGGATTTGATTCTTATTTGAAGTCATTTTCACTAATCTTGTGCAAGAAAAATCATTGGAAAAATCTATTAATAAAAACAAATTCAAGTACAGCTTGTATAAAAGTCTGTGTCCATTGCCAAAATATAATACAAATATTAACTTTCTCCGTTCTTTTATTTCTCCCAGTTTGCTAATAAATTTTATTTAGGCAGAATCTGAAAATGTACGATCTGTGAAGGCTGGAAGATAACGTTACGTTACTTAGTAACATAGCTCCTGGTCTTGTACTTCAACTACTATTAGAGTTGTTTTTAAGTTCGTATGTAGCAAACTTAATCAAATAGTGAAGGTCGTTTTCGGGTTGTTCACTCAACTTTATCATAAGCTGGCATTGTTTGTGTCGGGTCATAGATATTAAAAATAACTGTTCCAAATTATGGCACAAATTCAGCAAATTTAGGATGAGGAGTTTAGACAATATCATCAATTTTAGGCGTAAGGGTGGCTCTGTGGTAAGTAGCTTGCTTACGAACCACATGGTTCCGGGTTCAGTCCCACTGCGTGGCAGCTTGGGCAAGTGTCTTCTACTATACTCTCGGGCCGACCAAAGCCGTGTGAGTGGATTTGGTAGACGGAAACTGAAAGAAGCCCGTCGTATATATATATATATATATATATATA
>NC_068990.1:19422740-19429798 GCF_001194135.2 Octopus bimaculoides
TATATATGTATATGTCTGTATATGTTTGCGTGTCTGTGTTTGTACCCACAACATCGCTTGACAACCGATGGTGGTGTGTTTACGTCACCGTAACTTAGCGGCTCGGCAAAAGACCGATAGAATAAGTACTAGGCTTACAAAGAATAAGTCCTGGGGTCGATTTGCTCGACTAAAAAGGTGGTGCTCCAGCATGGCCACAGTTAAATGACTGAAACAAGTAAAAGGGTAGAAGAGTAATCCTCATACTTGAACTCTAGCATTATAGTTTTGTAATTTAGCCACTATGTAGTTTCAATCTTGCTTTTGTTAATTTTGGCGAGTCGATTTAAAAGAATGTATATCGTCATATACTTCAAATTTTGTAAAGTTATTTTGTTAACAAAATTTTCAAACATCGCTAACAGTATCAATTTTGACAATGCAAGAAATCAGTGTCTCTATGTGTTTCATCGTTATAAATAGCAGTCACATAGTTCTAAATTAGCATCTCATCGTATTAATCAGAAAAAGGAAACAATATACAACGCAGCACTCGTTACGTTGTTTGAAAATACAAGACACTCATGGCCGAAGCCTTCTGTAAAAATTTAGTCTATTTAATCAGAAGTAACCTAAGGTAAGCAATATCAACGCAATGAAAATTTATTCTACAGCTTTTCAAAATTTTACATTTGTTAGATACAGTCTTTAAACTGTTCAAAATTAATTTTAAACGAAATAGTTATTAAAAAATAATTCGAATATACAGGAATGTAATACATACACCCCCTACACACACATATATATATATAGACAAACAGATAGACATATAGATAGATAGAAAGATAGCTAGCTAGATAGATGGTTAGATAGGTAGATAGATAGGTAGGTAGATAGATAGATAGATAGATAGATAGATAGATAGATAGATAGATAGATACGTTCGGTGGTACGACATGAAGTAAAGAACCAGTCGATAGTTGTGTATATAACATATACTACTACAACTGGGGAACTCCTCCCTTACAAGCACTCACAGTGACTTTGATTACGAAACCTGTCTCTTGTTAACACATTCAGCATAGTTGAATAGGAGTAAGACATAACACATTATAAGCACAATGAAGTAATTTAAATATTTTTCCAAATGGAATTCCTGAACCTGGAGTAAAATAGGATTTTGTGCATCTCTTAATATTATCTAATGCATTAGTTGCGTAAGACAGTTTTAGGCAGTTTGCACCATCGTCAATTTTAATTTTGACGTTACCATCTGGGTTTACAACGATAACATAAATATTTGTGATTAAATGTTGTTGATAATCTCTTGAGAACGCTATTGAGAAATGTTCAAAGGATTTTAGGAGTTGAGAAATATTCAATTATGACACGTTTTAAATTTATCGTACGCCTCGTTAACGTAAAATCTCTGTACAACTAACAGGCAGATGTTCGAAAGCCTTTCCGTTTTCGGTTGAAACCATTTCACTTTTTTATATGAACACCACAATGATGTTTTTCTCTGTAAAAAAAAAAAAAAATAGAGCACATTTTGTCAGGGTAAAGGAATCTATATTTTACCAGTCAATCACATATCAACGGAGATGAAAGGCTACAAGTCAGTTCTGAATGATGAGCGTATGTAATATCCTGTCGTCTTTTGCTCTTAGCTTTTGCTTCAGTCTTCATACAATTGTCATACAAAGTGCGTTATATAAACAGCACTCACTGTACAACAAAGAGGACAGAGCACAGTATTGATGGACAGAGAAAACTGTATGTTTTTTTCTTATTTTTCTTCTCTCATTTGAATCAAATTTATTTCATAATGCATCTATAATGGCCTTGTGCAACAATGACAGAAAGATACCTTCTTTGTCCCCCTAAAAAAGCAGTAAGATGCAGTGTTTTGTGCTTCTCAATATTTCTACAAATACATTTAAGACAGAATCGTTAGTAAAATATTTAGCTGCATTTCTTCCGTCTTTATGTTCTGAGTTCAAATTCAGCCGAGGTTGATTTTACTTTTCCTCGAGGCGCAAGTCTTGATATTTTGAGGAAGGTGACTAATCGATTACATCAGCCCCAGTTTTCAAATAATACTTATTTTATCGATTCGAAAAAAGGTCGTGTTTCAAAACCAACCGCAGCGGAATTCAAATCCAGAACGTAAAAAGCCGGAGGGAATTCCGCTAAGCATTTAGTCCGATTTGTTAACGATTCTACTAGCTAATAGTAATTATAATAACGGTTTCAAATTTTGGTACAGGGCCAGCAGTTATTGAGGGGAAGCGGAAATCGATTATATCGATCCCAGTACTACAACTTCAATTATATTATCAACACCCGAACAGATGAACTGAAAAGTCGAAAGGTGGGATTTGAACCCGGGACGCAAAATGCCGAAAGAAAATTCCGTTAAGTATTTTGCCAATACGCTAACGATTCAACCAGTTACTTGTAATTATAATAATAATCTAGAAAAGGTTTCGTTCCTATACATTACATTTTCCAAGGTTGTTATAGAGACATTGAATTTTTCTTCTTAAAATCAGTGTCTATATACTACAAATTTCCAATGAAACACAGACATCTTCCGTGTTTAGCAGCCTTTCATTGTTCTAGGTTTATTTGATAAAGCTCTCTTATTTCAGCTGTTACGTATTCAAAAGCTAACTTCAATATATTATCACATTCCAGTATCAAGCCATGTCAGAGGTACGTTATTGCGTTATTATGCAAGAGATTAACTATAAACCAACCCCACCACCAGAGGAGCGATCTCAGTCTTTGCAGTAATTTTATTTCACACACACACATCACGCTGCTAAGAATCTTGGAAATGTCGAGAAGTTCTCTTTCTTGAATATGATTTGCTGAGTTAATAGGGACTTTCCGCCTAATAAAATATTCTGAATGTACTATTGATTGCTAAAACTTCGGCATCCTGAGGGTTAAATATAAGTTCCATTCTGACTTGGCAGAAAAGCCCTACAATTTATATGAAGGAAAACGTAGTAAGTTATATTGTTTGTTGTTGTATTTGCCGAAGTGTAATTCAGGTAAAATTAATTAAGTTGAATTGAAATCGCATCGTAGTATTAGCATGCATGTAACGTATATCCTACTATTTAGATCTTGCCTGCAGCTAGTCTATTATATCGATGATCAGAAAATAGAATTTAGAATTTAGAATTCTGGGAAATCTTAAAATATGCAATGAGGCATGCGTATGGAAAGCTGAAAGTAAAATAACATAATAAATGCATTTGATATTCCCATCATGTATACTGTGATTTTCATCGCTGAGATTAGTCGATCAGGAAGTTGTTTATTCAAATTAACTGATCACCTGTCACTCGCTTGGTAAACACATTAATATTAAAATGATTGAGCAATCGATAGCTGCTAATTAAAATCGAGTTAATCTGAAAATCTACAATGCGTGACACGGCCACGTAGTATAATGCTCATGCATCAAAGATTGAGAAAATTGGAAAACCTTCCTGACATGACATGTTGTGTCACTTCAAGTATTATAGACGGTCAAAAGCATCGGTTGCAATGTTTACCGAATTCTTTCCTATTTCCATGTTAATTTATATTCGATAGAAATTAAGTAGGAAAATTCAGTAGGGCGAATCTTTAGCATAGAACTAATATCCGTAAGAAACCATTAACTGTGTATTTCCTGTAACCGACTTCATTATATTTTATCTGTGGTAGCGACATTTCATATTCATTGATACCATACATCTACAAGTGAATCAAGTACCGTAAGAGCCAACGAGATAACGTGGAATTGGTGTCATTCGACTTGCAATAACTAGGAGATAAACCTCCCTCAAATCATGTGATAGCATCTTATGCAAACACACATTACGTTATAGATCGCAATAGACCATTCTTCAAACAAAAGATGGCAGGTTGATAACTGACATTTGCCGCGAATCGAACCAAAAATGAAACTGTATGTGGCAGTCAGAACTGTATGTGATAACTTGCCGCATTAAACATAAAATAGTCAGTATACTATTAGCTTGTTTCATTTATTTCCTTAAAGTTTAATGTTATTGAGGGAATAATCTCAAATGAAACATTACTTACACTATTACTCAATATCGAACTTAGAGGAATCGAACAATCTCATGAAAGGGAAAAAATCGCGATATTAAACTTGGTGAATATCACGCAATTGCTTTATAATTTACTGTTACACTTCCATTGGATTAATCCTGCAGGCCTTTCTGATAATAGAATGGGTGTCGCCGTATAACAGATTTTTTATCGTACATACTTCACTTTTGAAATGTTCATAAACGTATATTTAGAAATAGGAATTGAATTTCATTTGGGATCCAAAACTGTTACATTCTGATAAGCATAACGAAGTGATCCGGTGGACTTTATTCTTAACAAAATTACTAGCTCTCGTTTTTCAGTGATTAAATCACTGTATTTTGTATGGCAGGTTTCTTGTATATTATGGGGTGGGGAATGTTATTCAGGGGTTTATTGGGCATATCGATGAACCTGCCGTTTATATTCTTTATTTCATTAGCGAAAATGTGTACGTTAAAGGATTCTTATTTAAATATGTGCGGTAGCTGTTGAAACTACTTTAGAAGACAAGACTTCTTCCTAAAATCTTCACCAGATGAATCGAATCTGTATTAACATTTTTAGAATTGGATAAACTGTGACATCTATGCGTGTATCTGTGGATGCATTCAAAGGATAAAGAAGAAAAATTGTTGCGTCCCTCATATGTAGATTCCTTTGGCAGTATGCTTTGGTTCATTAGTGGATATGGAAATGACCTCGCTTCTACTTGAAACACTAGCATAGTTCTCGGGCTTCTACAGATATCACAGCCTTACAATCTGCGGTAATATAAAGAGACAGATTTCAGACGGACGTGATATAAAGTTACAGCTAATTTGGGTTTAACGCAAGAATTACTCCCAATCACTCAAGCGTTATCTTGGATGCCATTTTAGAACTCCTATCAAGCAAGTAATGTTTTTTATAGAAAAACATGATAAGGGCTTTTACATTCATAGGTTTCGCAAGCACAAACGAGTTGTAATTCAAAACTCTTAATAGTAGAAAATTACATAATTCATCTTCAGATAAAATCATGTTCGACAAAGACACACTCCACTACTAGAATATTTTATCTTGCCGCATTTCATGTACACAGAGGATCCCACTCTCTAGACCAGGCAAGAATATGGATTTGGATATATCATTTATTCAATTTCCATTCAACAGAGGTTTCATTTATAAAAGAATAGGAATGTTATATTTCTGATTAGATACTGCTTCCCAGTAAAGATAAAAGCCACAATGGCGTTTTTTCCAACGACACAGTTACGACTTAGAAAAGGCTATATTTACGTTGCTTTTATCCTGGGCAGGCATTTGCAAATGCTGAAATCAGACCATTTGCTTTATTAAGAGATCTAGCTCTATCTGTCTTTTCCTGAGAACCTGCATGCTACTCAGACAGAGGCAGTAAAATCTCCACCACATTCCAGTAACATCTGGAAATTAATTGATAAAGAAAATGTTTGTCCAGCGTAACATGGTGAATACTCGACAAAGCTAGGCTTATACATCCGCATCCCATTAACTAGGGTTTTTTTTCTTAAATACTACATATATTTTTTAAAATGCACTGCGTACCTTAAGAAGAAACCTAACATTTCCTTCAGCTATATTGAACAAAAGCCGTTATCATGCAATGTTGAAGAATTGTTTATAACATTTTGAAAACGTTTGCTGAATTTCAGTAAAATTTTTACGGGATTTTATAACGAGGAAACAGCCAGTCTTGTATTGTGTAACAGAATAGATAGTCAGTAATCGTTAAAAATTAAACAGCGATTACGAAAAAACATTCGTCCGAATTCTTAGGCTGTCGCTCGGCGTGAACTGACGAATTGGCACAGAATTTATACATCATCTAATAGCATTTAACTTTCTTCGTACTTTGAGCTTGCATTATCTTTTGAGTCCGCAAAGTCTGAAAAGTAAATCTAGGTTTGATATATGTGAAACTGTGAGTAACGAGAATCTGAGTCTCAAAATATTTCCACAACGATGTTTTCTAACATGTTGACGTATGTTGAGCGTTTCTTTCTTAAGTTTCGCATTAACAAACACGCACACACGCACACGCATACGCACATGCACGCATAATATACAAGTGTGTGTATGTGCGTGCGCGTGTGTTTGTGCGCGCGCGTGTGTTTGTGTGTGCGCGCGCGTGTTGCGAAAGGAACATTTCAATGATAAATAGTTGTATTTCATACTCTGGTAACTATCTAGGGTTGTGCGGCAATTCTTGAAATCGTGTGGAATATAATTTCAAATCCTCTACAGGAGATGAGAGATAGAAGCTTGTTACGGTAATAAACGGTGGGAAATGAACAGTGGTAGTGTTTTATTTAGTTCTATACCAAATGACACACTTTTTGGTAAATAGTATTTTCGACTTTACTGATATGATTACATTTTGCCAACGTATCGTTTCTAAAAAGTAAAATAAGTTACCTCAATTGGAATTTGTAAAAGAAAAAAATAGTGAAGTTTCTCATTTACATTCATCACATTCTTTTTTCTTTTTAAATCTAATAACATTTACGTTGCTGCCATTTATACATGTAATATAAGCATCTTTTAACATGAAGGAATGCAGATGCCTCCATCCATCCATCAACATGTATATGTATGTATATGTGTGTATGGCGCATGGCTTATTGGTTAAGGTATTGCAGTCACACTTGCGAGATTGTGGGTTAGACTCCAGGCCGGGCATTGCGTTGTGTTCTTGAGCAAAGCAGTTCATTTCTCGTCGCTCTGCGATCATTTCGATATCTGACATGTAGCACAGGATACATCTGTACAGGTAATGTCGATTTTATGGAGAGAGCGAGCTTATGTGAACACAAACATCACTATAAACGAATCATCTGCCTGGCTGTTCGGCAAGAAATTGCCGAACACCCTCATATGTCGTCTAACGAGGGGAGAGCCCGTGGTATATGTATATATATATATATATATATATATAT
>NC_068990.1:19429987-19446166 GCF_001194135.2 Octopus bimaculoides
TATATATATATATATATATATATATGCACACACACACACGTGTGTGTGTGTATCCAGCATTATGTAGCTACTGAATTTATTGCTTATATTAACAGACTGGCTGCTTTATTCTCTGCAATTGATCATATATATATCAATATATATATATATTTAAGGAGAGGAGATTGCAACAAAAAAGATCCCCTCCGGGGTTTAACTCTAGGCGAGGTTGTTTATGGAAAGCTAGCAGTTTCCCACGCCTGCAATTCTCCTCTCTCACCGCCACAGATGTTGGCCAAACGGAAACGCAAATGTCGATACAGCCGATGATCAGTTGCTGAGAATAAAGCAGCCAATCCGTTAATATAATAAAAAAAAAATCCAGAAGATACAGAATGCTGAACATAGTTTGCATACTGTAATTGTTTATTATTTTATTTAATATGGGGAGTCTTTTAATGGGAATTTCAATCACCATATGTATATATGAGTATCTACGTATTTTCTGTCTCGCTCTCTCTCACTCACACACACTCTCTCTCTCTCTCTGCGTATATATATATATATAGTCTTTTAGTCCTTTATGCACTTCAGCCCAAATACTGTGGTCTTTCTGGGGCACCATCAGCGTTATCACTTTTTCAAAGGCCACTCTTTTGTGAAAGAGGGAAACCTATATTACTACCCTACTTTGTGTTTTTTGTCGTGATGTAGGTTCATCTGGGATTTGGAACAACAAGTGATCAAGTTGTTTCTTGAAAAGATCTACCTCTCACATATTTTGGTATTAATTAACCGAGAGCCATTGAATCCAAACCTATTGTAGTACATAGTTCTCATTCTAGACGGGATGGCTCTGATGTTCAGAGCAGTGCAGTGAGGTTCACTTCGGGGTAGGTATAGTTCCCAATGCCAAATTTTGGTGACACACTCCAGCTTCTTCCATACGTGTATAACCGCATATCTTTCCCGTCTTCGTTTCCGGAAATAGATTCATAGGTCTTTGGTCTCTCCCAGTAGCTCAGTTGTTCCATTGAAGCATTCTTCCTGTTGTTGCACCGATCAATTACCTCAATTTCGACTATTAATTTGATACTGTGCTATACCAAAGTTCAGAGCAGTACTCCCAACACTAGAGGACACTCCGATGCACATATGTGTGTATATTTAGTAAAATGCACCGTTCGAATATATCTGTTATTCAGATATTAAACATTTGAATGTGTGACAGTTGTATAAAAAAATATACTATATTTAATTTAAACTTATGTACTTCTAATATTGATATTTATAAGATTAGTTAAGACTTCGATGTTTTCCATTTGAAATAAATCTGAATAGGATAACAACCTTATTCTCTAAATTTTAAACTGGATGCGATAATAGAGTAATGTAGTAAACCTTTTGTATTTATACAATCGTTGCAATAGGGAAACAATTCGATGAAATTTTAATGCACAGTGCGATAGAAATGAACTGCAATATATTTGGAGATTGGAAGAAATGAGTTGTATGGAAAATAATTTCAAACTACTAAAAGTTTCATCAATAGTCGTATCAATGGAAGTAATCTGATCAGATTCATTGTTCAACTGATTTGAAATGAGAAAAGATATTGGTATGTAAAAGTGTTCAGTTCAGAGGCTTACTATAAATGACCAACGAAGTAAATAAGTGGCAACGCTATCGGTATATTACATTTTGTGTACGTATACACACTTACACGCACGCACACACAGACAAACATATTATATATATATGTGTATACATGTTATATATATACATACATATATATATATATATATATATATATATATATATATATATATATATATATATATATATATAAATAAATATATAAATAAATGTTACATACATATATATATATATTTTTATATATATATATATTTGAAGATAGAACGAAAACGTTAAGTTTATGTTAGATTTCAATTTACTTGCTCTTTTGAGTTCATTCAATTGGTTACGAGACTTATTGGATATAGGTTACACACACACAAACACACTTATGTAATTTTATGCATACATATATATATATATATATATATATATATATATAACAAAATGTACACACACACTCATATATATATATCTATGTATGTATGTGTATGTATGTGTATATGTATGTATGTATGTGTGTGTGTGTGTATATGTTATAGTGTGATTAAGTATGTACACAATTTACATGACCGTAACTACGTATGATTTTCTGCGTATCCGTAAATATCATGAATGCTATTTTTTCTTATCTCTATTTTTTCTTCTCTCTATTTTTTCTTCTCTCTATTTTTTCCAACGACCGATGTCTTGTGTTTTGTTCTTGGTGCTTTTGACGAAGGTTAGCTTTTATGTTCGTGTCTAGCCGAAATCACAATCAAATGTCTATCAAATTAAATGCAATACGTATAGAAAGGAAGCTCTGGTAGGCAAATAATACTAACAAGTTGTGCACTGCGTAATCAGTCTGCGGATTATTGGACAAATGTAAGAATGTTCAGTATATTTGTCATGAAATTGTAAAGGTGTGTGAGCGAGCGATCAGAGTGTTGCATTCACGATCGCGAGATCGCGTTCTGAATTCCTTGACCGATAGCAAACCACATCATTTCCCTCTTTCATCCAGTTCACTTAGCTGTAAATAAATATCCCTGCTATGGACTGGCGTCGTGCTCAATGGGGGCGGGGTAGTGATTTCACATGATTTATAGTACATAGAAATATAGAACAGGCTTTGAAATATCTTTTATTGTCAAGTTCCAACACAAAAACCATTGTTTTATGTTTTGCCTTGAAGTATATAAATAGATGGCTCTTATATATTATGTTTCAGTCATTTATTGTTACTTTCTACTAATTGTCGTTTTGATTTTGAGAAAATAAAGAAGCTTTTTGTTAAAGTACTGAGATAAATTCGGAGCTAATAACGAACACACGCCAAAATTCTCTGTTCCTTTTTATTTAATATAAGAGACATAGTTTCCTAAATAGTTTAGTTATTAAAATATATTTGCATATACGGTATTTTGTTCTCTCATAACAAATCAATTTGCTTCAACCATTTGTTTCGCTTTTGCATGTGGTAGATTAGTGCAACAAACATTAAAACAAACATCATTCATTGCGTTACCTGGATTTATTTATCGTTTTCTGTCTCTTTCAAATGGGATTGCTTTTATCGAAAACTTGTTGGCTATTGCAAATGGCATTGTGGGATTTATTATGCATGTAGCAAGTTTCAGCTAAGATCGGGTACGTGACAGTATGGATGTAAAGCACCTGCACCTGAGCATTATTCTTGCAAAAGAATGCGTTTACGTCACATCAACAACCCTTTGCCGTAAAGTGATAAAGCTCTGCACATATTCTTCTTAAGAAAGCAATATTGCCGAATGTATGTGTATGCATGCGCTGTAGAGGAAGTAGAAATCACTTCACTTAGCAAGCATAAGATTGGAATGCTCTTATTTCCGTTTTACTTTGCGCTGTTTTCTTTTTTTTTTCGCAGCTTCACAATAAGGTGTAATATTTTGTCTCGTCATAAATCCGAGTAAAAAGAAAACAATGTTGTTTATAGTTTATTACTCACATTTCCTGTAAAGTTATAATAATAAAATGCTGAGATTCTGTTTCTTTTTTCTCCACATCATTATCCTTAGAAGTTGCACACGTTTACACCGAATGCTCATTGTATAGTACCATACGAACTCAAAGAAGAATATCGTAAAAGTACTTTTAAATCAGAGATTGCTACCGTAACTATAGTAGTTATTACTGTCCACAAAGTCGAATCCTAACACTCTCGGCTAAATCATTATCACAGTGCTATAATAATGATAGTATATATAACATTTATTGCTAACCGAGAAACGGACGCTAAGAAGAGTTGTGATAAGCCATCCCGATTCATAAAAGATGTGTTGAATTAACTGAATAAATTCTGATACAGCATTTCTGTGAAAGAGAACTGCAATCCTTCAGCTAATATCAGCACAGTTAATACAACATATAAACAATCTATATCCTCAAAAAAATCTGATGGCCTGCGTGGCAAAATTCATTCTATAGAATTCGCGAATTTGAATATATTTTATAGAACCAAAAGTGTCATATTTGTTTTTTACCTTTTATATTTAACTTGTTTCAGTCATTCAACCGAGACATGTGTGGGTGTGTGTGGTGGGGGTTTCGCCTTGAAGTATTTTAGTTGAACAAATCAACCCCAATATCTATTTTTTGAAAGTTTGGTAATATTCTGTCGGTTCTTTTCCGAATCTGCTAAAGTACGGATAAATAAACAAATCAACACTGGCGACAATCTATGAGGACAAAACACAAACACACGCACACGTATATCTACAGGGACACAAACTTTTACGATAGGCCTTCACGTACTTTACATTTACCAAATTCTCTTGCAATACAATAGAAGAAAACACTTGCCAAGTATGCCCCATAGAGTGGGGCTGAACCTAAATCCACGTGTTTGCAAAACGAGCTTCTTAAGCACACGGTCACGTCTGTCCCTTTATTTATGTGCTGTGTAGAAAAGTTTGAACTGTTTTCTTTACGAATTTATTCATGTTTCCAAATTTATTGTGCTTACAACTCATTAAAAGTGGAAACATTTACAGAATGAAGCCAACGCTAATCAACTTTGCCATCTCAGCTTACCTCCATCTAAAACTGCATTGTGAAAAAACAAAATAACGAAAACAAATATATATCTTTAACAGCGTCACAACACATCCATATTTTGGCAAATAAAACATTTAATTTTAATAAAACTTAATTAGATAACACGCTAGTGGAGTCACAAAAATGAAAGAGAAATATTACTTTTGATCATCTATTTATAATTTTTTTAAACTTCTTTAGTTCAAAATTTCAAAATATTTTCCTCCATTTATAATTTTGAATCTTTTCTGCATCCAAAATCTCCAACTCTTATACTTCAATCTATTAACTGTTTTACATCCGTTTTTCTGTACCTAGCATTTATTTAATATTATATTGGGATTTCATTCGGAATTGTTATTGCATTTCACCTCTAACTTTCTCTTTATATATCTAATGTATATTTTGTTTCAACAACATATTCCATATTTCATCTCGTTACATTAATTTAATAAAAACCTAATGCATCTCATTGTTTACATCAAATCTGAATAACAAGAAGTCTCCAAATGGAGAATCAAAGAAAATCATGAGATGAAAGACATTAAATCGTAAAATCGGTTTAATCTTTATTTCTTGTAATAGCTGAAGCAACACTCATCCGCTTAGCAAATCTCTAGGCTTTATATTAAACTATTTCCTGTTCTCTCGAAAGCTGTATTAACGTGGGTTCCTAAATAAAAAATAACGTATTATCTCATGATATAACAAAGGGGTCGTTTACAATTAAATAAAACAGCAATAAATACACAACAATATTGGCATCATTTTCATTTAATCAGATATTTCTTTTAGGTGTTTCAGTGAGGGTTTTGTCGATCAAATCGACTCCAATGCTCATATACTTAATTCTGGTATCTTTTACGTCGTACTAATTTGATGAACTGCTAGGTTGTGTAGGTGTAAAATAAGGATTACTGGTTGTCGATAAATGAGGTAAGAGTTTACCACAAGGACATTCGCTTATGCATACGTACATACATACATATATTTTAGGTCAATTGAAGCTCAGAAGTCTTTAGAAACCATCTCAAAGCTATATGTTTCTATATACTTGGACGTGATATCCTTTATTAATTAGTATTTACTGTGTGTCATATTTTGACTTGTTGTCATATGCAATGGTACGATTCAAAGCTAAATGATATTTTCAAAATCTTAAGAAATTTTCCTACTTGCAGCATGGCTGTTGGATAAGTTATTATAAAGATACATCCTACATAGCTTATAGTTTTGCTTTTTAAATACGTATTTAATACTCTAATTGGTCAACTCATTTTTTTTTATAAGCGAGTAGTTTGAACCTGCAATAGCAAATTATCTGAGACATTTCAAAATATATACTAAGCCGTGATTTCTGAAATTTTATTCCTTGCGTCAACATGCCTGGTGTCACGAATTTATTTTAATTTGCGAAGTTAAATTGATAACTTCGTCGAAAGTTATCGTAAATTTAATTTAGATATTCGATCTGTGAATAAATGGAATATACTCGTACGGAAGTTAACTTACTCTGGTGAGTAATTATGTTATTAGTTTTGATTTAGAAAACTAAAAGGAAACCTCAAAATAAATAAAATAAACGCGATGAAACTGTGCTATAGATCTACGTTTTACTTACGTCGAGTTTGGAATTCTTCTTCAGTTACCTTTTCTTTATTCGTTGAATCTTTTGCAAAGGTTGTAAAATATTAATTCTAATTATTCGATTCAATTAGATGTAATGAATTAAATTAAACGGTGGTTGATTGGAGATGTCGACCTAAGTAGTAGAAAGGAAGTAAATGAATTACTCAAACGATAATAAATTTCTGAATGTTGCCATTTGTTCTTATAGATAGTGGAGTTCGGATCCCTACAATTTTGGAATTTCAAGACAAAATCTAACTGACGACGCTCAGTTTAAACTAATCATATTTGCATCAATGAAAAGGTCTTATCGCTATAGTATCTATTAAAAGTATCAAAAATTACTCTCTTCACATGAATAGATGCAAACTTATCTGGATCGACGCAGGTTTCGAAAAGTTAATCTTACAATGAAGCATATCATTCTGTAAGTAAGAAATTAAAAACTACAGAGCATCATTGCAGAACTAGTAAGGCGACTAGCTGGCTGCATCGTTATACTCAACGGCATTTCGTCTGTGTTTCCGTTTTGAAATCATATTCCGCCGAGGTTGATTTTGCCTTTCATCGTGGTAGTTTCGATAAAATAAATACCAGTAAATTACTGGTGTCAATGTCATCCACTGACCCCTCCCCAGATATGCCTACCTCGTGCCAAAAATTTGAAGCTTCAATACAATAATTGGTCATATTCAAAAGCTTGCCTTCTAGAGCTTTAGTTTCTTTCAAATTAAAATCATGTGTAACTACGTATAAATACATCACTGAAATATACAAAACTCAATACAGTAATCCCTCGAATACAGTAATCCCTCGACTATCGCGTGTGTTACGTTCCAAAATACCTCGCAATTGATGGAAATCGGCAAAGTAGAAAGAGTACTGTACTGTATGTATATATTGTTTTATTATTTTTTATAATTTGTATATATTTATTATAAATGCAAAACAATACGGAAGAATCGATGTAAGCTTAAATAATAAACCACGATAGGCGAACCGCATTGTGACAAGGGATTACTGTATTTGAAATCTTGGAACATGAACAGCAATTGTATGGACAGGAGTTTAATTGATTGCATTGGCTTTAGTGTTTTGGTAATTTTTATCTCACTGACAAAGAAAGAATAAAATGCATAATCGCCCTCCTGCGGAATTTGAACGGAGAGACTCTGGAGAAATGCCGCTCCGAACGTTTCTTATTTCTTTATTGCCCACAAGGGGCTAAACATAGAGGGGACAGACAAAGGCATTAAGTCTATTACATCGACCCCAGTGCGTAGCTGGTACATAATTTATTGACTCCAAAAGGATGAACGGCAAAGTTGATCTCGGAGGAATTTGAACTCAGAACCTAACGGCAGACGAAATACCGCTAAGCATTTCGCCCGGCGTGCTAACGTTTCTGCCAGCTCGCCGATCCGAACATTTTTGTCAGCTCGCCGTTTTAGTAGCACCAGTATTAATAAACAGCATGCATTCTTGATTTTTTTTAATGTTATAAATCCTTTCTGCTAAAGGAACAAGGCCTGAAATTTCAGGGAGGGGACAAGTCGATCACATCAACCCCAATGTTTCACTGGTGCTTTTATTTTCGACCCCGAAAGGAAGAAAGGAAAAGTCGACCTCGGCGGAATTTGAACTCAGAACGTAGCGGCAGACAAAATATCGCTAAGCATTTCGCCCGGCGTGCTAATGATTCTGCCAGTTAGCCGGCTTTTTTCTATCTTATAAATATTAAATCATCATTGACATAGACATACACTTATAGTAGATGTGTCAAATGAAAGAACGGCTTTCGATATATAATGTAGCACGTTTTAATGCTGTTCTGATCAGAAAACCTGTTGAGTCAAACGTGAGTGAGGAAATAATAAATTCTGTCACAGAAAATTAGATCTTTAATATATTTACACAAATTTTTGTTACCATAAAAAATTAAAATTGATACCATGTCTATATTCACACAAGAATTTTATCTTTTTTTATCCATCATTCTTTTCAAAAGTACAAAACGTTTTCCCTCATTTACTTTCGTTGCTTGCTGGGTTAATATTTGTTATAGCAACGATACATTACGATCATTTTACTCAGTGAAATCCTTCATATTATATACATACATTCATGTATAATTACCGTTTTCATTTCGCTTATCCATAGGTATTTCGACTGCCTATATAATGTAACTCGGATAATATAGGTTGAACACCATTTCATAATGGATAAAATTAGTATGATGTGTTTTCTTATATATTTCTCCCTCCCCTACATTCTGAAGAAAAAAAATCATTGAAATCTTCTAACTTTAAAGTGCACATTTTTGAAATAAAATACTATGGCATTCACAGTTTACCCAATGATATAACAGAACACAGTTTGATTATAATATCCATGTGATTTGAGCGTTTACAAGCTTTATCACTTGGTCTATACCGTTCTAAAGGATTTCATAGCAATAATAATGTAGTTTCTTTAGCTAAAATGAGACAGGTAAAGATGGAACTCCATCCCGAGTAATGTAGGCTCATAACACCGATTTCCTGGATTCTGCGATGTATATGCATCTCACTGGAGGGAACGTCGTTCTTTCTCATTTTTACCAGCTTTGTGGACAGACGCAACGTGGATTGAAGTGCTTTATGCAAGCACGCAACACGCTGATCTGTCTTCGAATCGAAATTATTACCTTGCGATCATGACTCTAATGCCTCGGAACCAACATAGCTAAACAAATACTAATACATCATTGTCATTTGAAGTCTAAATCTTTGTGGCAGAAGTCACAGCCACCTTGTGCTCAGATCTTTATAGAAATACACCACACTTCGAACACAACTTGGACCAGCATCTTTCACAAAGTCGCTACGTTATACGTATATCAATTAATTAACAAAACAGTAAAAGAAACAGAATGGCATAGGCAGTAAATTTCTACACTGAAGGTATCACTTTACTAACTGCATCATCATTAAGAAAGTGACAGACGTTGTTAGCTAGCAATGTGTTGTTGTTATTTAACACTAAATTCCAGCTGTGACGAAATTAATCTATGATCGGGTTTTTCCGACCGTACCCGGCTTGTCGATTATTTAAACATTACATTTAATACATCATTAAATGGCCCGAGGGTTTTTCACACATTGTTATGGCAAAGCTGTTATTTCTATGAAATTCTAATAATAACTTAATGGTTCCTTCGTTTATACGCTTTCTAGTGTGCTGTTATGAAACTATATATCTCTAATGCTGGATTTGTACGTTCGTGTGTGTCATCGCGACTCAAAATTCATGTGTGAAATTTTTGTATTAAAATACCTTCGATGTTGCAGTGACATTACTCCTGTAGTGTTGACAAAATGTATTGAATTTATATGAACATTAATATATTCTATAGCAACCGTCTTCAATCCAACTAGGCTTTTCAAATTCAATGTTGCTACGAGGATATTATTTGTTTAATTTAGAAGTAAATGCTTATATAACACTGTTAATAAAAATATTATAGAATAATGTTATTGGAGATTGTATACATTGCTACTAAAATAAAGTGTTTCCAATCTATCAAAACAAGCTAAGATTTTGAACATTTGCTATGTCAAAGCATGCAGTTAAAAGGATAGAAGGCTTTTAATAGGTTTTTTTTTAAATATTTACATGTGAAAGATGTACAAGTCATTCCCAAAAGTAAAAGAAAAAAAAACTATTTTGAAAGATAATAATTTCTAAAATTCAAACTCAAGAAACATTGTGTGTGTGTGTGTGTGTGTGTGTGTGTGTGTGTGTGTGTGTATGAATGTGTGTGTGTGTGCTGGTATAAAATTATCAGTGTGATGTACGTATTGAAAAGAAAGTTGTAACATTGGACAACGTAATTTCTACTGTCAATGACCAAGTTAGATAGAATTGATCATGCGTCCATACATAAATGTTTTTTAATCATTGACAGCAACTGAAGTGACAGATTCGTCCCAGAAGGTATTCTGACACATTAATGTATCTATTTAGCTTTTCATCTTTGACTTCTTCTACCTGATTGTATGATTTCTCATTTTGCACTACCTACTTTTGTTTCTTTCCAATCTTGCTTCTTTGTGCGCAATACAGACATGCAGTAAAAAGAAAAAAGAGCAAAAGTTGTCTCGTTAAGTGCTACAATCAGTTAATTAATCTTATCAGTTAATGTATTTTGGCACATACTGATAAATTCCAACTAGCGTTCTCATCTTGGTCGTTAGGATCTGCAGTCTTCATTATGCAATTCAGAAATATAGCTGAGCTTTCATATTCTAGCTTCTTCGGGACGAAGTACATGTACATCTAGGGCATCCCACTAGCGGGAATTTAATACTTATCATTTATGCTGTGCAAAAAAAAAAGGGTTATTGTGGGCCAAATATCGTACAAAACATCTAACTTCTGATCAACGCATATTCTAACAAGGCAAGAAAGGCTGTCTATAGTAACATATATTTCTCAAATGTAGCATATTTTCAAGTATAAAGTTGTTGCTGTTGGCACTTCGTCGCTTACGACGTCGAGGGTTCCAATTGATCCGATCAACGGAACAGCCTGCTCGTGACATTAACGTGTAAGTGGCTAAGCACTCCACAGACACGTGTACCCATAACGTAGTTCTCGGGGACATTCAGCGTGACACAATGTGACAAGGCTGACCCTTTGAATTACAGGCACAACAGAAACAGGAAGTATGAGTGAGAGAATGTTGTGGTGGAAGAGTACAGCAGGGTTCACCACCATCCCCTGCCGGAGCCTCGTGGAGCTTTAGGTGTTTTCGCTCAATAAACACTCACAACGCCCGGTCTGGGAATCGAAACCGCGATCCTATGACCGCGAGTGCGCTTCCCTAACCACTGGGCTATTGCGCCTCCACTAAGTATAAAGATATAAGAATAAATAACATAAGTAAAATAGACATATTGATTTGTCTGCCTTATATTAGAAACATGTCGGAAAGATATAAATGCCTTCTGTCTGTACAGTATCTCGATATTATTCGAAAGCGGATTTGGAAGACGGAAACTGAAAGAAGCTTTCTATATACACATATATGTGTGTGTTTTCTTCTATCTGTCTCTCTTCGTTTGGGGTTGTCCCCCGCAACCGTTTGATGAACAGTATCGTTCTGGTTACATCACCGTAACTTCGCAGTTCGGAAGAATCACGGACAAAATAAAAGGGCGGACTCAAAAGAAATAAATAACGGAACTGATTCTTTCGACTAGAATTCTTCCAGGTGGTGCACCAGTATGGCCGCAGTCTTATTACTGAAACAAATTAAAGATGAAAGATAATATATAAAAGCAGATTCTTTTTAAATGGAGGAACTGCGACGTACAAAAAGATTCAGTATCTCTCAAAACTAATAGAATGTTTTAAACTGTATAGAAACCGAGGAAAAAGCATATGAAAATATGAAAGTACTTGCATATTCGTTACGGTTTCTATTTAACGAATCTAAGTTGTCATATAATTTTAATGAAATAAATAATGAAATGTAAACCATATCTATGAAAAATAACTCATACCCTACGCGAAAAAAAAACATGTCAAAGAGTACATCAAATAAAATTAAAATATAGTTACGGGAAAGGTAATATCAAGATAATTAATTATATCTTAAAAACTACACGAACCCATATTCACATAGAAATTCATACAAATCTCTTTGCGGAAAATTGTAAATTTAGTGTCAATTGAGATCAAATTATGATTGAGGATAAGGCCAAAGTGTCACCGACATATATAACACTTCTTTAATAACAAACACGCGTACGCGTCACACATTTACCAGTACATACGCACGTAGACACACACACACACACATACATACACTCACATGCACGCACTCATATCTGTGGAGGATAATGCTTTACTTTTAATACATTTAACAAACCGCAAGGTTGACAGACAGACATGCATACATACATACACACACATACATACATACATAGAGACATACATACATACATAAACACATACATATATACACACATACATATATAAATACATAACTTAGATATCTTAGATATGTTTCGAGCAAAGATTGGTTCTGGCCATGTCTAATTCAATAGCAGCACCTGATAGGATTTGTTAAATCTCTTTTAACTCTAGTTATGTGGTATCATGGTCCATTCGAGCAGGGAGTTCTTGTTGAGTGAGTTGTATCCAGATATACGTAGCTTATCTGGTATTCCATGAAGAAATTTGTCCAGATTCCGTTTAAAGGTAATAGGATCTTTTTCCTCTTTGGTCTGTTTCGGGACTACGTTAAAGATACGACAGGGCCTGTTGAGGAAAAGAAATTGTGCTGCAATGTATTTATGTGTAGCCATCCTGAATTGGGTAGGGGACGTATGGCCCGTGGTCCTAGCCTTAGAGTTTCAATGCTTTAAGGTGGTCCTAACAATCGAGATTAGTCATGCCCTTAATTCTTTTTTAATGAATGACGTATGGGGTGATTCAGTTTTCAAAATGTTTTGTTTTGCATGGAGAGACCACAGTGGTGAAGCAGTATTCGGGGTGTGGCCGTACAAAGGAGGAGAAAAGAGGAATGATGACACCTTGTTCTGTGGACTCTAAGGTTCTTCTGGTCTAGGATCTCATCCTACGAGCTTATTGTTGATGTGGGCACTCGAGGTGAGATTGTTGTCAACAATTACTCCTAGGTCTCTGATATTATTAGATGCTGTGAGTGGTTCTCTTAAAGGTAGAGAGTATGGCTGTTTTAGTATAGTCTTTCTTCCAAAATGCATCAGCTCAAATTCTCCCTCGTTTAGGTTTTGTCTGCCCATTGACTCGCAGCAAGTAGATCAGACTGGAGTTCAGTTCGGTCTTCTTCATTGATAATTTTCAGGAACTTAGAGTCATCAGCGAATATTTCCATTATGAAGTATTTTACGACGCTGGAAAGATACTACAAAGAGGAGTAGGCCCAAGATTGTAAGTTGGTGACTACATTCATTTAGGAGACTAGCGGGGAATCTATCAGGGCCCACAACAGAATAGTATTTATTGCTGCTATGATGTCTGAATCAGTAAAAGTTATGTCCGAGATTACATTTTGGGAATCGACTTCATTCACACATCCCTTACGTCAGTGTCAGTGGGATCACTAAAGACAGAGCAGGATTGTTTCTGTAGTACTTCTGCCATTCCTTTAGCATCATGTTGGATAATGCCGTTATCATATCTTTATCATACATACATACATAGAGAATGCCGTTATCATACATACATACATACAAACTACATACATACATACATACATATAGGCAACGAGACAGATAAATAGAGATAGAGGTAGATAGATAGATAGATAGAGATAGTGAGAGAGAGAGAAGCACTTGTAATATGTACATAGAAACATGGTCTTTACCTATATATCTGCATGACTATGTAGGATGTAGGGTTAGTTTCATAAGTATCGAAGCTACTTCTGTATAAAACATCTAAAGTAAATTTTGATTCTCTGTATTAGGTGAATACGCTGATCATTGTGAGAAATTATACTGACCGTTCTTTATTTAAATAAGGTGTTTTTGACGTGGTCGATAACGTACAATGGCGTTGGTTTGATAGCTGTTGACACAACCTGTGGTTTGAATATCAACACAGAAATGGCATGGCCAGAATTAGGTCAGTTGTCGGAAAAAAGCATTAATAAAATTAAACGTCTAAGCAGCTCTTAATTGAATCAATATCTTCTGATGTTTGTTCGGTAAATTGATAAGATTTTGTTATGATGATTTAGATTCTTCAGACTAAAAGACAAGAATAATATTTTTGCCATTTCCTTTCACACGCTATGCTTTTATAATGTAACAAATCAACACTTTTTCAAGCGGTGGGATGAATGCAGAAAAACGCACAGGGAGATACATGAACACGCGTGCAATTTCACAGGGTCTCCTTCAAATAAATTCACTCACAATTATCAGTAATCCTAGGGCAATAGTTTTCAACTGGGGTCAATATAAGGGTTCACACAATTTTGAGGGTCCACACGACAAAAGAGTAAATTGGCGATCCACAATATTATTCTATGGGTCTCTGAAAAAAATTTGCTTTGCATGTATGTCTTGGTAAGTATTACAAGAAACGGTTAGGGTTCTTTATCTGGCGTTTTATATAGTTCAATCTACACCAGTTAATGTGTGGAAAACAAAATAGGAACTTCGAAAGAGAGTTTCTGTAAAACTAGTTTTTAAAAATCAAATGATTATAGGGATCCACCAGAATAAAATAGTAATTAGAGGAGTCCATTGATAAAAATGGTTCAGAACCCTTGTCCTAAGGCTATTGATCGAACATAGAAAGCACACCACTAGGTTAGAATTGAAACTGTAAGAATACTTCCGAGCGCCTAGCGACAATACATTTTATTTTCGCTTCGTAATAGATATATTGTTGTAGAAGAAGCTATGTCACCGATGTCCATTAACTCCGTTCATTTACAAAGAAAATTAGTGTTTTAAAGAAAATGTATTACCAGACTGGAACTAAAGCCTGGCAAAGAAATGATTGTGCTTCAACTGATCGCTTGCTACATATATCTATCTATCTATCTATCTATCTATCTATCTATCTATCTATCTATCTATCTATCTATCACTATATACATATGTGGGTGTGTGTGTGCACGATGTTTGTGTCTGTTTCTATGTGTATAGGTGTTTCTGTGCACGTACGTATTACTGTGTCCATGAGTGTGTGCGCATGAATCCGTGTATTTGTATATATATATATATATATATATATATACATAAATATGAGAGAGAGAGTGAGAAAGATAGATAGATAGATATACGTATACATATATGCATGTATATATGGATACACATATGCATATATACATTCATATATATATATGCATACATAGTTATTATATCTCACATACATATGTGCATATATATATATATATATATATATATATATATATATATATATATATATATATCAATAAAGACGCACTCATGTACGCATGTACACCGACACAGAAACACACACTCGCGCGCGCGCGCACGAACACACACACACACACACACACACACTCGTCGCGCGCGCAAGGACACACACACACATACACACTCACCAAGTAAAAAGTACGAGCGCACAGACGCAAATGAATACATCTGTCATGACGTTAAAAGCAGTGGTGGTAGTGAAAGTAAAGAGAACAGCGTAGCGTTCCAAAATATTGGCAAATTCAAGTATATTCTGTTGCTTAGCAACAGGCAAGTAACTCTCATGAAGTAGTAGCGAGTGGCTGGTAGGAAAAAACACGTACAGTTGTTTAATGGGTGTTTTTCAACCATTTCAAAAGCAGACCTCTTTAACATCTTCATATCGCTGAAATCTTAGAATTCTTTTAATTTTCATGCTTCAAGTCCTATCAGACGTAATTTCAATTTTAGAAAAATTTAACGATGATGGCTAAAACTTCACCATTGATATGAACCACCGCCACGAACACTACTAACACCACTGCCGCCACCACCAGTGCTACTAGCGCCACCACAACCACCACAATAACCCCATACATGGCAAAATGAGGAGAGAAAAAAAACAAACAAACGAAAACGACGGTGGTTAGAGAAAATTAAACAAATAAAGAATATAACAGCAGCATCAAGAATAAAACGGAGATAATTAAAAATAGCAATACGTACATACATACATACATACACACATATATAAATATGTATATATGTGTATATATAAACACACACACACACACACACACATATATATATATGTATATATATATATATATATTACATATATATATTTATATTTACATACATACATATATAAGTATGTATATATGTGTATATATAAATATAAACACACACACACACA
>NC_068990.1:19446248-19448162 GCF_001194135.2 Octopus bimaculoides
TATATATATATATATATATATATATATATATATATATGTACCCTCTCCAAGCAATAACAATCATATAATTATCTTCGTTTTTCATCTAAACCGCCATCCACATTTACTAATGGTTTCTCTCTCTTTAAAGTAGATTTGGTAGCAATTGGACTACTTAAAACGAAAAGCAAAACAACAAATATGGCAGTTTCTCTTACCATCTCTCTTTCTCTCTTTCTACTTTATTTCTGTTAGTGTCTCTCTCTCTCTTTCACTTTCTCTCTTTCTCTCCCTCTGTATTTCGTTTACTCTGTCTTTTCTTCAAACTTTCTCGCTCTCACTGTCCCTCCCTTTCCTTATGTCTCTATCTCTATCTCTCTTACGAAAGCAAACGTGCGTGTGTGTGTGTATGCTCGCATTAACAATCATATTCTGCAATACGCAGTGGCGAACGAAGGTACATTAGCATGCATACTCTCACCCACTGTTATTGATTTTGTTAGTGACCAGTCATTAATTGTACTCACAGCGACTTGTGTAACTCGCTGAAGAAGAAGAAGAAGAAGAAGAAGAAGAAGAAGAAGAAGAAGAAGAAGGAAGAGAAGATGATGAAGAAGAAGGAAAAGATGAAGAAGACGAAGGAAAAGAAGATGAAGAAGAAGGAAAAGAAGGAAAAGAAAATGGAAGGAGAAGATGAAGAAGAAGAAAGATGAAGAAGAAGGAAGACGAAGAAGAAGAAGATGAAGAATAAGAAGGAAAAGAAGAAAGCAAAAAGAAGGAAAAGAAGGAAGATGAAGAAGGAGATGAAGAAGAGAAAGAAGATGAAGGAAAAGAAGAAGAAGAAGAAGAAGAAGAAGAAGAAGAAGAAGGAAGGCGAAAAAGAAGATGAAGAATAAGAAGGAAAAGAAGAAAGCAAAAAGAAGGTGAAGAAGGAGATGAAGAAGAAAAAGAAGGAAACGAAGAAGGAAAATAGAAGAAGAAGACGAAAAAGATGATGAAGAAGACGGAAACAAAGATGCTGAAGGAGAAGAAAAATATGACGAGGGCAATAATGATGATGATGATACCTGGTGATGCTGGTCGTGGTGTTGGTAATAATGATGGTGTTTTTGTCGATGATAATGATGATTGTGGTAGAGTTAATGATTGCGATGACAATAATGATTATGACGACGACCGTGTTGGAAATGACGACGATAATTATGTTTATGATGCTTCTGATGATTATAATGACCGTGATGATGATGATGATGATGATGATGATGGCGAGGATCATGATGATGATGATGGCAATGGTGAAAAACAAATAATATAATCTAAAGTTTGTTGTTGTTCTTGTCTTTGTTGTCGTTGTTTGTTTTTGCTGCTGCCATTGTTGTTGTTGTTGCTGCTGCTGTTGTTGTTGTTGTTGCCGAATCCAGCTGAAAGATACGCAAATAAATTGCTAGCAAATATCATAAAGCGAACAGATGCGATATAAATCGTAGCTCAGAGCAACAACATAGTTATCATTCGTAAATAATAATGAAGACATAACGTCAAAGTACAGATCGTCAAAGTAGAGTGGTAGAGTGTCAAAGACAGAGAGAGAAAAAGAGAAGAGAGAAAGAAAGAGAGAATAGGAGAGAGAGAGGAAGAAAGAGAGGCGCTTTTATGGAAGATCAAGCAGTGTACCGGATATAATGTTCCTTTTAAAGACTTAGTTCAAATCTAGCTATAGTCGACTCCTCCTTTTATCATTCTTGGGGGCAAAAATGTAAGTAGTATTGAAATTCACTTTATCAAATGTTCTTCGCACGATTTGAAGATGTTTACGGCTGCTGGAATTCAAGATTACAGTGTGTATGGGTACGCATAGGCATGTATGCATGCACGTATGCATGTATGTGAGTATGTTTGTAGGCAGGCATGTATGCATATATATATATATATATA
>NC_068990.1:19448474-19449074 GCF_001194135.2 Octopus bimaculoides
TATATATATACATTTGTATAATTATATGTATGCATGTTTATATATATATATGTATATATATATATATATTTATATACATGTATAAATATATTCATGCGTGTATATATATATATATATATACACACATACATACAGTGTATATATTCATACAGATTGAGGGACAAAAAGTGAGAGTAAAAGTGATAGCAAAAGTCAGTAAAATGGCGAAAACTTTAGAGAAATGCTTAAAACGTTCATTCATTATTGACTTGCGTGGTTTTAACTCCTGATTTCAAAATCTGCCGCTGTCGATTTTTATTTACGTCATTTCGGTATTTACATCATTCCGGTATGAAGAACATAAATGACAGTTCAATATACGCTTCTACGAAATGCTTAGCCATTTGTGATTGTCAGAGTACGTTATATTTTAATATATTTTTCGGAGGAATTTAGCTTTTGCAAGAAGCGTTCAGTGTAGCACCAACGTAAAAAAGCAGCAATATCAAAAGAGTGACTTATCATCATCATCATCTCTCTGTTTCTCTCTATCCCTCTACACACACGCACGCACGCACACACACACACACACACACACACACACACACACACACATATATA
>NC_068990.1:19449440-19452408 GCF_001194135.2 Octopus bimaculoides
GTGTGTGTGTGTGTGTGTGTGTGTGTGTGTGTGTGCGTGTATGTGTGTAAATTTAAATAATAATGGTGAAAAATCGAATATTAATTTGATGAATATCAATTTAAAACCAGTGGCCTAGCATATTGAAAAAATCTGAAGGTTCAGAAAAATTATATTACAAATATATAAGAAGGATGACCACTAATTGGACATTCATTATGCTAGATGTAGACCCCATATGGTTTGACCACTAAGAAAGGATTGTTACATATACCGATTTGAAAAAGTTTCTTTCCGTGGTAGAAGTTTAAGTGTGGTACATGTTACTCGATGTGCGATTTATGTGAAAATAGTATTCTTTTTTTTCCTGTCTACGAAGAGAACAGCATAATGTAATCATGTGTTTAATGTTGCCCGACGAAAAGTTTATATCTCTTTCCTAGTAGAGTGAATTGACTGAGAGACCCAAGGATTTATGAAACAATCGATTCTTAATTGATGAAATACTAACGAATTTACTAATAATAAACATAGAACCAGTGCGTGCGTTTATAATTAGCATAGTACTCAATCCATTCCAAGATGCATCAAAATGTATCCCAACACGCGAATTCACTTTAAAAATCTTACAAACAAAAAAAAACACGATATGGTGTTTAACTATTTTTTATTTACGATTTTATTAAATGTTATGTACTGCATTCGTAATATATACATACACACACATACTGAGACACACTAATGCAGATACACATGCATACACACACCCTTACACGCATGTATATATTCTTTTCCGTATTAATCTTTCAAGCTGTTGATGTGAAATCCTGTGTTGAAGCAGATACTGTTTTACAGCTGATGGGTCATGTTGCCTTTTAAATCCCACGCACTAGTTGTATTTCCCTGCAGTTTTATTATCAAATTAATTGGGTAATTAGTTAGTTAATTAATTAAATAATTAATTTGTTAAAATCATTTTTCCTTTCGTCTGTGAAAATTATCGATATCGATGTACCCTTCCTTCGCTATCACACGCACACTTGTTATTCTCTTCATTCTGTGTAACATAATTTTCTTTCAACTACTTATATCTACAATGTGTGCATATTCATGATTTTCACCAAGTACAGTGGTGGTGAAATGTAAACAGATTTTATGGTGACTCCCGTTGTGTCTGTGTGTAGGACGCGTGAATTTGTATTGCCCTGCAGGGGACTTATAGATTTGAAACTTTAGGCTACACAATACCACACCGTATATTCGTAAGTGTAAATGGGTGCATATGTATATATGAGACTATGGATTTCTTTTTGCGTACATTTGTTTCCTATGGCTTCAGAGTAGTTGTTACTTTGTATATATTTTCCATTCGTGTCTAAGTACTAAGAGTCAGTGGTATCCATCGAAATATTCAAGTGTATTCATGTGCATTTCAAGTGTATTCATGTATATATACATAGAAAACAATACACACGAGTTGCACACACACACATACACACACACATACACTGATACATTTATGTATGAACGCATTCATATATGCATTCATACATAAATACATATATGCATGTACACATGAATATATGCGCATGTGTATACGTCATATTTTATTTCGTTATTTTCTCTATTGTCATACTCTGGTGCTCAACAAGAGGATATTCAGACGCACTAAAATATCTTGGATTAAAACGCCATATTAGGGCCTTTATTGTGGTGGGTGTAATATTGGTTTTGGTGTCGGCTGCTGGATTATTAATCTCAGGATTGGGGTAATAAAGGTGGAATTTTCGTTATTCCTTTCCGGTATATATCTGAGGTATCTGCTTCGAATATCTTTATTGCTTTCGTACGTTGTCTAAATTTTGGGTGGTATTGATATGTAGAAAGGATTTTTACCCCTCATATTATTTTTACCAAAAGCTCATACGCATCTTTGTTGTGCTGGTAGAACATTGGTGCTGACTACACTTATTTTTGTTGCCTTGGTGCCGTTTCTACTCTCTGTATTACAGTATTATAGAGCAACAGGTTGAATAGAGTATTGAAGCTGAGACATGTTAACGTACCACTACGTTTACTTATATATTTACGAAGTCTTGAAACAATACGAACATCTAAAATAAAAGTACTAGCATAAGAAGGCAGATACATTTAGATACTAAGCAACACGAATACCCATTCAAGAAAAAAGAATTTCTTTGTCTTACAATATCTTTGAAAATAAAGAAAAAAGGTTTACGAATTATTATATATTATGTATAGTCTGCATCACATTGCTATTGTAAGCATCGTATAGAATATACTATCTCTCTATTTTAAAAAAGTTTATTTGTAGTTATTTTTGCAAATTTGCAGTTGTTAGACACTAAAAAATTCTTTGATTGCTACGTTCAACTGTTCGGTAATCTCATGGATGTGATTGGTTATACTACTATATTATATCGTTTAAAAGATTTCTTCAACATTAAAACTAGTTCACAGCTACTGACACCTCAAAAGGCATTATCTTCGAAACTCTATTCAGTAGATTGCACTTTAAGAAAATGAGTGGGCTGTTTAGTTCAGCGTATAATTGAAATAGCCAGAATCCTTTAACTCTACTGAATTTTTTTTGTTTTTACTTTCTTTAACGCATCCATGCACTTGAACATTCCCACACTACAATCACCATATATTTCTCAGATGTGTGATGATATAACTTCAGGTTATTTGATTAGCAATTTGTTTTATGGAAAGCAGTACAACTTGAATGTGCCATTCCCTGAAATGCATTTATTTGAGAAGTGCACAAATATGTTTGTACATGAGTATATTTTTCATTTCTGTTTTTACTTTAAGAAAGAATTCAGAATGCTCTAGCCATATGGCGCGAGTTCTATCTATCTATCTAACTATCTATCTATCTATCTATCTATCTATCTATCTATCTATCTATCTATCTATCTATCTATCTATCTATCTATTTCTCTGTATATATATATATATATAT
>NC_068990.1:19452418-19456046 GCF_001194135.2 Octopus bimaculoides
CTGTGCGTGTATACACGTAATTAGGTATATATATATATATATATATATATATATGTATAAGTAAATGTATGTATATGCATAAGTATGTATACATAAATATATCTATCCATATCTCTGTGTACAGACACACAGACACACACACGTACATACACATATACAGAGATATGGAGAGATCTTTACATGTATGTATTCATGTATATTATACAACAGAGCTGCATATGATTTTCCATATTCATCCATAGATTTACAAGCACTTTAAAAACAATTTTCTGCTCAGAAGTGTTAAATAAGTGGATGAAAATACATTTATATCCTTGCTTTATCTATCTTTAAATAGCTAGGCAATGTCTATCTTTAGATAGCTAGGCAATGTCAGGCCATATGTTCAATTTCTTACGCCCACTATAGAATGATTCCAATTGTTGCTTCGCGCTTCCTTATCACCGCGATGTTGACACAAAATGCATCCCTTGGAATTCCAAGTTTTATTCAACTAAATTCAATCCACTCGTCCGTCATACAAATATCTATATAAAATCTGCAAGTATTCTGTTAGTATACTTAAAAAGAAGGAGATTAGCAGGAACGGCTAAGTGAATAGAATCTTCTATAGTGTTTAATTACGTATAATTAAATTTCCACTGATTTTGAGTGAAACTATGCTTATTCCCTTGAAACTGCCTTGCTCCTCCCCTCCCAGGCTGGCGTAGACGAGCTGGAGGACAACTGAAGGCGTGGTTGGCAACGCTAAAGGTGGATGTGAAAGCACAGTCAAGCCTCCTCCGCATCTATGGTCTTCGGCATTAGGATCGTGAGAGGATATCCAGTACAGCCTGGATTGCGACCGACCGACCGACAAATGTGGTCAGCATTTGTGAAGGATATTTTGAGCTCGTTGGTCGGAGGCGGATCCACTCAGTCCGGGTGATATCTACTAGAAGTACATGTAAGTAACTATTCCCATGAAAATAGAATAAGTACAAGCCAAGTACGGGTTTTTTTTAACTTTAACCATGTCCCTTAGTGCTTCGCAATATATGCATCTTTGAGCACGACCAGAAGTAGTTGGGGAGCATCATAGCCATGTGTTCAGAGGGATTTATTTTTGGGGGTTTGAATTATTCACCTCTAGAAACATGGGTATTTCGTTCAACACCCTTAAACAACACTTTCTTATGGACCTCTTGAGTGGGATGGGCTACTCGACCTGAAGAAAATTCTAACTGGGCCCCACCTGCAAGTTCATGTGGTGTTTATCTTGATACGAGATCCCCATGCCACGCACATATGTTTGCCGTGCATGTGCCTGGTGCACACTTATCAGAAGGATAGTCATGCTTGATATACTGGGCTTCTATCCTATATTTTACCCTAGTGTCAGTTTGATGGTATACACTGTTCTCTAACTTAATGATAATAATAATAATAATAATAATAATAATAATAATAATAATAATAATAATAATAATAATAATAATAATAATAATAATATCAGTACTTGTAGGGTCACTGGGATCACTATCAACCAGTTACGAGAAATATGTCGGAGAAACCGGAATTGACATGAGAGCAGAGCAGGCCCAAAACAACTGCTCTGTTGGGGCAGGCTAGGATTTTGTGATTAGTGTTTGGGTGTTGAGTATATTCCGTGATGATTTAACATCCAGATATCAAAGCTTACCATTTGCGGAAAGAGATCTTGTCAGACCTCCGATACGATAATAGATTACTCTCTGCTCTCACAAAATCAATTCGAACAATTAAGACCAAGAGAACTGAGAATATAGCAACAATTACAACAACAATGGCTGCAGCAGCAACAACAAGAGGAACCATAATGCTTATATCTGATATAGACACCAGGCCCTGAATTTTGGGGGAGGTGGTATGTCGATTATATTAATTCTTGATTGGTACTTATGTTCTCGACTCCGAAATGATGACAGGCAAAGTCGACCACAGCGGAATTTGAACTCAGAATGTAGCGACAAGCGAAATCCCGCTATGCATTACGCTCGGCGTGCTAACGATTCCGCAGTTCATATACCAATCACGTTTAACTGTTTTTATGGTATAAGCAGCGAAGAAAGGGCATCAGAGATAAAATGTACCAGAAAAGTCTACGACTGATTTTCAGAAGTGCAGGGCATGTTTGCATTCGAAATCACAGCACTAAATCAGTTAAATATTAAAAAGTAGGGGTTAAACCAGATGAACATTTAGAAATACGATTTATATTATCGTATTTTGCAGGAAATACACCTACCCTTTCCCACAGCGATACCTGAAATTTGTCGCTTTATTGCGAAGGGGGGCAAATATTTGAATATTACGATTAATATAATTCAATAAAAAGTTTCCAATCTTATTAAGAAATTCACGTTCATACGAAAATATTTTTTATTGTTATTGTTTTCTGCATAAAATTCTGAAACGAAACTTTAATCTACGTTATAAGAGTAGAACGTGAAACACTGCTACTTTATACCGCCGGATCCATATTTTCCCATATATATATATATATATATATATATATATATATGTGTGTGTGTTTCTTGTCATTTTTTAAACTTTTTCACTTACAAAGCACGCATGTTATATAAATATATACATATATACAGAAGCAATATAAAAGATAGTAAAAAAAGGGGAGGGTAGTGTGTGAAATCTGGGATTGAGAGATATATTTCTGGAATGATAACGTTAGGATTTTGGTGATCTTTGAAATAACACACACATACACACACACACACACACACACACACACACACACACACACACACAAATAAACACAGAAACACACACATACCCGCACACAAACACACACATATGTATATCTATCCATCCATCCATCTATCTTTCTGTGTGTGTATGTGTGAGTGTGTCTCGGTGTGTGTATGTACATAAGTTGATCTATTGTTTTCTTATGGCCTACCCTTGTTCCTCAGTAGTATTTTCCCACGAATCCGACTACAATTTTTAGGAAAAAGCGCTGCTTCGAGCGTTAACTCGAGGTTTATCTATTCTACGACTTTCTTCGCAATTCTCACCCAGGATACACACACACACACACACACACACACACACACACACGATAAATATATATATATGAATGTATATACGTAGTTATACATACATATGACATGCATACATATATGCGTATGTATGTACGCATATACCTGTAATATGTATATATGTAAGCTTAAAGTTATATAGATTGGTGATAAAAAAACACGATGTGAAAATACGATTGAGAATAGCATAAATGAGAATACACCGACAAACACATGTGAGGTTGCAACGAGATAGCTATGTCCATGCTAAGCATATTTCTAATATTTAAATTATAACATTAACAACCAGATGAATATTCGATAGCGTTCTTGCAAAAACATATCAATGGTGAATGGAATCTAATTAAAGGTATGAAGAACATTTTAGCTTTCCAGATATTGTAACTTTTTATAATTTTACATTTGAAAACCTCTTAAAAATTATTCCATATGTTATTTCGTTTAACTTGCTTAACATATCGAATTACACATTGCGTTGTAACACCCTCCATGTGCACGTGTTCCTGTGCTTCTGCTTCTTTGTGTAAGTATATATATACATATACATATATATA
>NC_068990.1:19456385-19460244 GCF_001194135.2 Octopus bimaculoides
ATATATATATATATATATATATAGATATACATACCTCAATTTATATAATTGAATGTGTGCACGAGCGTATCTGTAAGCGCATGATCATACATGCACCACTCCTATATATGAGTTTTATTTTCATGTCCGCATACCGCATACAAGTATTGATTTTATTTTGTCTTTATTTATATTTGCTTTATTTGCAATATTTAACTGTCTTTTTTTTATAATTTTCCAACCAACCAACTTATATTATTTCCTACAATTGTTCTGCATTTTGATTCATTTCATGTTGAAGGATACACAGTATAATATATTGTCGGTGAAATATATTCCTCATACTGACGTCGCCTTAGAAATATAATACGTATTAGATAAATGAACAATCCAAATATATATATATGTATATGTATATAATGGTATTCTTATATAAGCTTAAAGCTCATGGCGATCACCGTGCAATGACTAACGAAAACAGTGTGATAAAGGGGCAGATAAGATCTCGACAAAAAATAGGCTTTCCTATCCGCGTGGGAGTCGAACACACATCCCTCTGTTAACACGACTAAGTGTGTTACCTTTACACCAGCGAATTAGCGTCACCATTTCTAAGGCTTATATGCCCCTTAATTAGACTATATTTTTCTTAGTTATTGCACGGCGATTTCCATATGCTTTAAGCTTATATAAAAATACCATCGTTATTATTTACATGGTTGTAAACAAGGCGCCGTATAAAGAACCAATAGCAACGATATATATGTGTGTGTGAATTTAATTTACGACTGTGTTAGGAATTAGCTAATTCTTCGTCACATGATCCATGCTTCTGCCAATTGTTTTAGATGCTTGTATAATGGAAAGTAGTCAAAAATGCCCGCAGTATTTGCCCCTGTGTTATAGCATAGGATATAAAGCTGGGGGGGGGGAAATACTACCTCTTTTCACTGGTGCTCTACTTCATCTGATTGCGCAGGAACAACGTAATGTGAACCCGTTTGCTCAAGTACAGAGCGTGCGCTTCAGTTTCAGGATCGAACCCACAGCCTTATGACTGCAAGTTAATGCAATACCCACTACGTCACAAATTAACTTTGTTTCTACAAGATGCGACAGATGAAACAAAGTCCCATATTTTACAGGTAGACAAAAGGCAAAGGTTTTTAAATTACACTTAAATTAAAGTTAACCTAAAAGAATACAGTTTGTTGATCTCAATTTCGGAAATGATATCTTCCAAATAGTTGCCTCTAATCACTATTCCCTCTTATAGTCGATCTCTGAAGTTTTCCACCAACTAGTGAGTCATTTTCGGCGGTAATTCTTCCGTAATATTATTATTTTTCTGTTTGTTTGTTTGTTTGTTTTCAGTCCACAGTTATTGGATTTTCGGTCGGGAACGGCATCATTTTTTAATTTAGCCCGAAATGAATTGAAACGTTCTCTGCATCTCAATCACAGACCTTCCAGTCTTCATAAAATATAGTAGCAAATGTTCCAGACGGTGATGTAACTGTAAAAAAACGATTATAAATTCATGAAGTTACATGAGGCAGAGAACAGGCCTCCCTAACTTTATAAGTGGCACACCAATGGCCGTGTATAGTAAGAGAGGTTCTCCTATCATTCCCTGTATAGTGCAAAATAAGAGAACATACACATGAAGAATTAATTTGTCATAAATATTAAACATTGCCCATAGAATAATAGTGTGCCTGCTGACAATTCTTATCCGTACACGATTAATTTTTTTTTTTACGACAAAAGACACATAATTCGGACTTTTATGTATTCAAATCCGTCTTTAACTTTTTTCCTTAGAAAAATTGGCTGTCATTTTTTTAGACATATGCATTGTAGATGTGCTAACGTGTTAATTGCAAATGCAGTATTATTGAGCACTCCAGGTATTTTCAGAATTTATCTTTATCAAACTCTTTCTAATACTAATACCTGATTCTTCATCGTCTTTGTCCTCATTCTCCTCATCGTTGTCGTTGCCGTTAGTATCCTCCACACAGTTTCCTGTAAATACCTTGAGGCTGATACATATTTTCACAAGCTTGCATATGATCTACATGTTTTATATCATATCATATAATATAAATGACCTAGTAGCTGTGTAATACTTTTAGTTTATCCTTTGTCGTTTAAGAGACTGACGCAATACTCACTGGAATAGACTATGTTAGGAATTAGAGCCGTTGATAGGTTTACTACTGCGAAAGTGTGATCACTTTTTTCTTCTCCTGATGCGCAATTTTCACTGGTATTATCTATTTTCAGATCCTGTGGTCTGAAATAATTACAAATATTAACTAACATTTTCATAACGATGACTGTAGAACATCTGACAGTGTCTACTCAGATTCTTTTATTCTTTCATTCAGTCATGCTGGGCACCAATATATTGAATATTTTAATATCATTGTGAAACTGATAGCTTTATTCTGAGACGAGATTATGAAGTTCCAAACTTGTGCATTTTATAATATCTTTAATATTTACAAATATGACATACACGCGTTGGTGTGTCCACGTAACCTAGTGCTTCTAGAAAAGATACCGGTAGAATAATAACAGTTTTCGAAAGCCAATCAAATTCTGTGGTTGTTTCATACGCCTGCAGATTCTTCAAGACGGTGACCTAGTTTGGCCGTAGTCTAATGAAACAACCAAAAAGAAAAGCAAGAAAAGATATATACATATGTGTGTGTATGTATGTGTGTTTATATATAGATATATAAGTTCCCACACACACACACGTGTGTGTGTGTGTGTATGTATTGTTTATATTCCTCTAAAAATAAAAATAGGCAACAATAGTTGCTGTTTAGAACCGTATCATACATATTTGGCTTCGATTATTCGATTACTGAATTAAACAAGTAATGATGATGATGACAACAAAAACACATAATAATAATGATATTATTATTATTATTATTATTATTATTATTATTATTATTATTATTATTAGTATTAATAATAATAATGATAATTAGTAACTTTAAAGCTTTGGTACATAAAGTAGCATTCACTTGGATCCATTCATAAGTGAGTTCTATACAATTACATAAAGCTTCATAATTAGTTAAATATACTTTAATTAATGGAATAACATTGCGTGTATAGGAATTACGTAACGATCATAAACAGTGAAATAATTAATATACTTTGTGTATGATCAGGGTGAATATTTGTGGTCGATTAAATCGCCTGTAGTATGAAAGTGCAAAAGGTTCTGTATCATCATCATCATCATCATTGTCATCATCAAGTTCCTTTGGCTGGCGCAGCTAGTCTTCGGTAATGATTTGGCAGTTAACCGCCGACACTAGAGTCTGTTTTGTTTCATGTGTAACCGGATGGCAGTGTTGTGACAAGTCCTGTGTTGTCCTACCCGGATTTTCTCCCCCCGCCTCCATTTTTACGCGTTTCTTCAACTGCGATCTGAAGCATGATTTTGAACAGAGTGTTGTGGTGGAATGCGTGACCCTACCAGGGATCTTCCACCATTTTACCTACGCAAGAAGAGGCTTATGTCTGTCAGCGTATTTGCTGGTTTTGAAGCCTCACGAAGACGGTCGTTTTGTGTTCTGTGTTTGGGATGCGTAACAGCCTTTTGAAGCACGTGTGTTTGCAGGTAAAAGGAAAGTGAACAGTGAATGTTAATCTTAATTTGTATTTAAATTTTATAATAGTTCTTTTCTCTTTACGTATTCCCTTTTAATATATATTTTTGATAAGGTTTTTCAAAAACCGAAACATGTAAAAGGAAAATTAAATTGTACCCAGTATATATATATAAAAGACAATAACAAAAATGCTACTTTCTTAAAATTGGGTACATTTTATTATATATATATATATATAT
>NC_068990.1:19460656-19464376 GCF_001194135.2 Octopus bimaculoides
CAACATATATTCGATGGACCCTCACTCCAAAGACAAGGTGTCAGCCTTGTTTATGGGGATCAAACGTATGCGCTGTACTTTAGCCCACTCCATCCATCAAATCAACGTTGACTGTACCACATGTCAAGTGTCGAAGTCATCGCAAAGCAACGTGAAGTGAAGTGTTTTGCTCTTACGTATATATAGTTATACATTTGAGTTTATACAACTAGATGTATATGTATGCGAGTACCTATGTGAGTGTATGAGTGTGTGTGTCTGTGTGTGTGTTTTTTCTGCTATCATATTTATGTCGTCGATTAAGGTGGCGAGCTGGCAGAACCGTTAGCACGCCGGAAAAAAATGCTTCTTGGCATTTCGTTCATATTTATCTTCTGAGTTTTATTTCACCCGAGGTCGATTTTATATTTTCCGTTTCCCGGTCTATGAAATAAGAAAATGTCGAGTACTAGATATGATGAAATCAAGTCGCTATCATTACCAATATAAATTACTGAATTTGTGCCCATAACAGAAAGAATGATATTACCAGCTTGAAGTGGCATATAACTGCTTAAAATGTTAGCGTCCCTTTCAAGCTAACATAGTGAGAGACAAATATCTTTTTTTATACATAGAATTTAAATTCGAGCTACTATTAATTTCGTACCTCACTCTATACCAGCTTATCGGACAACTATATTTTCAAGTAACATGAAACCATCAAGTAGTTCAGTTTAAATCCTACGTGTATTAGATGATTACATATATATATATATATATATATATATATATATATATATATATATATATATATATGTGTGTGTGTATGTGTGTGTGTGTGTGTGTGTTTAAATATTATGTATACATTTCATTGACATTATTGAAATAAAATTAATTGATATTTCACTCCATAGGGAGGCATACACATCAACTTTCAGATTAGATACCTCTTAAAGTAACTGAGACCATTAAGCATTTTAATGTTAGTCTCATATCTTATACAACTGTTGTTATAACCAGACCAATTCTCTTCAGTCTTTCGGCCGATGCATCGATTTCTACATAAACTATTTTGTTTCAGACTGATCTTAAATACTTTCTGTAAGGAAAGACTACTTATTCCGTGTTGTAAATGAAATAGAACCAATTCAACGGGGAGAAATTGAAACATGGTTTGTGTGACTGAATTTCGCTTATTGTTTTAGGAGCACTAAACAGACCAACATTTTAAATTGAATCTCACCAAGAGCTAGTTGAGATGACAAAAATATTTTTAAGGATTCTTAGTTATCACCTCAATCGATATAATTTATAAACGATCCAGAAGCGATAAAATAGATGCATAGTACATATATTATATACTAGGTTTGATTTCTTATCTTTAAACTTTCACTTGAAATATACCGACATTGCATCAATGTGAGGACCGAAGAATATTCTTTTGTACTCTAGGTACAAGGACAGAAATTTTGGGGAGGGCCAGTCGATTAGTCGACCCCCGTACGCAACTGGTACTTAATTTATCGACCCCGAAAGGATGAAAGGCAAAGTCGACCTCAGCGGAATTTGAACTTAGAAGACAGATGAAATACCGCTAAGCATTTCACCCGGCGTGCTAACGTTTCTGCCAGCTCACCGCCTTAGGACCAGAAGAAATATTAATATGAACGCAGTACTGTCGGGACAATCATTGAAGTTCTTATTGAAATCTGCGTATTGCCTTCAATATTGGCAGGAGTTGACATTGCATTTTATTCGTCTAAAAGCCGACAAAATAATTTTCAATACTTGCGCATTTCAATTTTACTCCTTGTTTCCTCGGAATTTGTTACACTATTCATAATGGTTTCCAATTTGGCACAGGCGCAGCAGTTTTTTTTTTTTCTTTTGCTTCAGAAGGGGATTAATTCGATTACTTCGATCCTATTTCTTGACTGGTACGTATTTTATCGAGCCCGAAATCATGAAAGGCAATATCGATCTCAGCGGCATTTGGGTGAAAAAAAAAATAAAAGACTGAAGAAATGCCGCTATATATTTCGTCGGTATGACATCGATTCTGATAGATCGCCAGTTTATGTTACATTATTAATAATCCTTTCTACTATAGGCACAAGGTCTGAAATTTTTCAGTAGGAGACAAGTCGATTACATCGATCCCTGTGCTGAACTGTTATTTATTTCATCAATCCCGAAAGAATGAAAGCCTAAGACGACCTTGGCGGAATTTGAACTCAGAACGTAAAGCCATGCAAAATAAAGCTAAGCATTTTTCCCGGCGTGCTAACGATTCTGCCAGCTCACCGTTTTGTTTCTGCTATTAATAACATAATAAATCGTGGTATGTATTGTGTACAGGGTATGAGGTAACAAGAATCATAGATTACTTGGTTGAATGCCCACGTACCTTAGGATAATGCGACCTTGTGAATAATGTATAATATTGGTTTCAAATTTGGGCTCAAGGCCAGCAATTTTGCGGGAAGGTTAAATCGATTACAACGACCCCTGTGCTCTGTTGGACTTATTTTATCGACACCGAACGGGATTAATTTCAAAGTTGATCTCGACAAAATTTGAACTCTATACATAATGACAGACGAAATCCCGCTAAACATTCTGCCCACCGTGCTAACAATTCTGCGAGCTCGCTGCCTTGTATACATTGACTAAGGTATAATATTAACACAATCTTATACTTTGTCTCCACATCATATTTAGAAGTTAATATGCATCTCGCAAAGTATTTAGATGTTATAGAGGATTGAAACTACTTTCGGAATAGGGATTTGGAACTGCCACTAAAATTCTCTCCTAGCTCATCCACCATAATTATTTTAGTTTAATGGGCCATGTTGCCGAAAGGAATCCTACATACACTATACCTGCAACAAATCGGTGCAGGCACTCCTCGTATTAACCGGATCATAGTTCTTTTCAGTCAGGTATGAACTACGCGAAAAGAAAAAAAAGCACCAACAAAACTGCAATAATTGTGGCAAGCACTTTATATCTGTATATTAAGAAATATCACGTGTGATGCTGATATTACCTCGTGCTTCGTTTATACAAAACCATAAAACCGTCTTTGAAATACTGAACATTAGACATATGCTAATGTTTTGAAATTATTTTTTGCTGTAACTACTTTAGTATCTATTTATATATAATACTAACATATATATTCGCGAATATTTTTTTACGTTGGTTGATGTTTGATATATAACCTTAACTTTACAAGACTCTTAATATATTTTGATTTGCTATGACTTACATATTCAACATATACAATTAACACAAATAATATGTGAGTGAATACTCATAGATTGTAGTTTTAAACCAATGTCGTTAATGCAACGTCAATTACGAAGCAGTAGAAAGTTTTTGTTCGTCTACTTTTAATTCTAAGTGTATGTAATTTGAAAGTAATTAGTCTGGGATTAATTCACTGTCTTCTTTTCGATAACATTCATACGTTTTTTTTCTCTCTATCACATGTATTTAATAGCAATTTCTATTGTAGTGAATTAATAACAAGAGCAGTAACAGAAACACAAAAAAATTTTCAATTTACCGCCATTAAACAGATACTACTCAATAACGTATGTTCTTTTCCAACTCTTGTTTGCAACGGGTTTATATATTATATCCAGCATACACGCACACTCACACGTACATACACGCACACACATGCCTGTATCTATATATATATATATATATATATATATATATATATAT
>NC_068990.1:19464529-19467029 GCF_001194135.2 Octopus bimaculoides
TATATATATATATATATATATATATATATATATATATATATATCTGCACATATTTATTACAAAACTCCGAAGCTACTGTTTCCAAGATGGGTGTATGATATCGTGTGTCCTTAATGCGTGTCATATAAATGGGGAAAAGAGCAGATTCTATAAACGAATAAGAACGTGGTAAGACACGGGTCTTGCTTTTGCTTTCATTCGAAAAAGGGAAACATGCTTTTAAACATACTCCCTGCCATTCCCCACCTGACTACCAAGTTTGAGTAATTATCGTTCGAGTTGAACTCCTGCATATCTATGATACCTCTGTGCAAATGTGAGCGCGATCTAATTACAAAATGCACTGTTGCATGAAGAACTGTACACGCACATGCAACTCATTTAGTTAGCGGTCCAATATATTTAACAAGAGGTTTGATGAAAGGTGATGTGTACATTGGATGCCAATAACGGTGTTAGTTCAAATGAGTACCGTACTCTCCCGCACATCTACCCTCTAGGGCCGATGTACAGGAGAGTATAACGACAGGATGAGTGATGCATTGAATAAAGTACGATGCTACATGTACATTTGCCTCTCACTTAAGAAACCAGTTCGAATATATGTATATAAATGGATTTTACCGCCTCAAAATGCTTTCTTTATTTATGGAAGACTTACAATACAGTACTAGTTGTGATAACACATGAGTGGCTGTCATAATAATCAGGACGGATAGTTTGTAATGGATAGATTTATAGATCCGATGAATGTATTAGTTATGAATTTGTTCCTGACTGGAGTAGTTGTAGTGTTATGGAAGTATTTCCTTGATATAAGGAGATACATTCTTTGAAATTTTAGCAAAGGAAGTAAGTATAATTCAATTTGCCTTTAGATACATATTTAAAATGTGCGATTAACGCAAATATTTTGTACTTGTAGAAACCCTGTTACTAAAATATCATCCAGAAATGCATATACTTTAGCACGGAACGATGTGCGTATTGCATTTACCTTAAAATTGTTACAAACTATTGATAAGCACCAGTAAATTAAGGTAACATTTCAATAAGCACAGCTAAACTGTTACCTATAAAGTAATTTCAAATATATTTCACTTTGATATTTTTTCACTTATTTCGCTAATACTCTTGAAAGACACATGGGAAATCCACGCATTTCATTCCTTTACCCTCGTTAAATATATATTAAATGTAATTTGAAAAACATTTTAGCACTGAAAATCTATACTGTGTGAATTTTCTCTCATCTATCATAGATATCAGTCAGAGTCGTAATACCGTTGAGGTCGACGTTGCATTTCATTCTTTGGGAAGATGAAATATTGCAGCTTTCCTGTGTGATTTGCGGGTTGGTTTGTAATAACAAAGAATTAGGTGCTTTGGAATATTTGTTCTGAAAATTTGCACCCTGAGTATTTCATTAGTAAGCTTAAACTGTCATCATTCAAAAAAAAAGAAAAAACACCAAGTACTCGTAAGTCTTCAGCCCGGTTCACTCTTCTGCAATCATTCGGGCTAGGTCTCCAGATTGAACATAACTTGATCCACTTAACACAACAGAATCGACGGCCCTCAAAACTACAATGTTTTAGGCGCCACCATTCTCACTCTGTCCATATAGTAAATAGGTCAGTGTGCTAAATAAAAATATACACAGAGTAAAACAATAACAAAATGAATCTAGTTGTGTATCTTATATTCACATATTCCACAGAGATTCGAGTTTTAAACGTTACATGCATATTTCTTAACATTACTACCTTACAATAATTATTATGAAAACCGACATTTTAACAAGCAATGGTTTTTCTGGAATAAATGAAGTTAAAACAAAAATCATGTGTCTCAGTAAAATCGTACTGTTTCAGTAATATGATTGAAAACTTTCATCATATGAAATAAAAAAGGAAATATAGAAAATACAGCTGTTCCAACCTAATCTGTCTGGAACATTCCGTTCTTTTCTTAATTAACTTTGGAATATGAGTAGCGAACGTCATCTCCTAAGGCATTTTCAGCAAAACGTATATCGTTATCTCTATCATTCTAAGGATTTAATATCTCTAACGTTTTCTCGTAAAATATTGGATCTTGTTTACAAGTCATATGGTTCTATTTAAGAAACTCTTATTTACATTGAAATTAGGCAATGTTTTAACATGGAAAACATAAGCTTCTAGAGCGATGAGATTAATTTGGACGATATCTCTATTACCTATTTCCGCTTAAGATGACACACATATTCATTCTTGTTACTTACCTGTAGATTCGAACCTAAATATAGTAATTGCTTTTCCATTTCAACTGTGGGAACAACTCTTTTCAGACTATTGTGTGTTTCATCACATTCTTGATTTACTGGCGTTAGAGGAGTGTTTTGGACTTCTGATGTTTCAGTATCTTCGTGCCTTCAATGTTATACTAGACTCAGGAATTTAAGAACACTGGGGATCTACTGTAATGTATTACGAATGAATATGCATCTCATCGTTTT
>NC_068990.1:19469628-19469841 GCF_001194135.2 Octopus bimaculoides
AAAAAAAAAAAAAAAAAACAAGAAAAAAAAAGAAAACAAAAAGGCAAAAGAGAGTCACTTACCTTTATAGTTTCTTCAATGAGAATATTGACCAAGGTTACCGTGGTCTTTTCCGTAGGCTTTTCTTTCCACGGCCAAACCTAAACTGTCCTCCCCTCCTTTTACACGAGAACATTACTGTGTGATAGACGATCTCTACTGATCGCCCTTTTT
>NC_068990.1:19470211-19482234 GCF_001194135.2 Octopus bimaculoides
TATATATATATATATATATATATATATATATATATTAAATAGAGCAAAGTAAACACGAGGTGTAACCTCTACCATTTCTTGCCACTGTAGCTATTTGTATTGTGTTTAGAAGACGTGTTCTTAGTTGCAACCACGAAAGTAAGTACACCAACGTGAAACAAGGTGGGAAAAATTGTACTCGAATACCGGAGGTAGAGTAATATTCTTTATTATTATCAAACCTGCCAAAGCATTACAAAAATATCACAAAAAAAAAACATCTACACAGAGTTTCACGTTCCCGTTCATCGGACAGTTTAAACTGTCCCAGGAACGGGAACGTGAAACTCTGAGTAGCAGATTTTAGTGATATTTTTGTGATGTTTTTTGCAGCTTTGATAATAATAAAAAATAGATTTATGATTTAGAAATGCAACAATATGTAATTATCTTATTTCTAGTACTTTTCAACGTGAAACCAGTCATCGTCATTTAGACTTTGCCTGGAAACCATTATTTACAATTATAGTATATCTACGTTATGATGCTATCGTTTCTATTTTAAGAGCGGTGAATATCGCCTAAGGTAGATATAACTGTAACTACTAAAAAGAGGATACATCATTTGCTTGTAGCAATGCGTATTGCAGCATATTAGTGTATAGCAATGAGAAGCTGGTTATAGTATTGCCCTAGTCTTTAGAGCCGGATTGACGTTTACTATAAAATATCGAGATTTCAAGTAACATATAAGAAGACTAATGTGTAAAAGGTTTTACATTTCGACACAAATGATCTTTATGTGTTCCTAGGTATAGCTTATCTGGAACCACATTAACAAACTGTAGTTTCTCTTTTAAGACCGGTGAGTTTTGTTTCTGGTAGATATAGCTTTTATATCTACAAAGCGGACACTTCATACGCAATACATAATAATATACAATACTAGACTAAAAATATATTACATCACTGTCTACTGAAAGCTTTTTAGAATCTAAACAATCTTATACTGTTACATTATATTTTCCAAATTGGAGGCGCAATGGCCCAGTGGTTAGGGCAGCGGACTCGCGGTCATAGGATCGTGGTTTCGATTCCCAGACCGGGAGTTGTGAGTGTTTATTGAGCAAAAGCTCCACGAGGCTCCGGCAGGGGATGGTGGCGAACCCTGCTGTACTCTTTCACCACAACTTTCTCTCAGTCTTACTTCCTGTTTCTGTTGTGCCTGTAAGTCAAAGGGTCAGCCTTGTCACACTGTCACGCTGAATATCCCCGAGAACTACGTTAAGGGTACACGTTTCTGTGGAGTGCTCAACCACTTGCACGTTAATTTCACGAGCAGGCTGTTCCGTTGATCGGATCAACCGGAACCCTCGACGTCGTAAGCGATTGAGTGCCAACAAAAATATTTTCCAAAAATTGATTTCAAATTTTGGCACTAGACCAGCAATTTCGGGAGAGATTACACCGACCCAGTGTTTAACTGGTACTTAGTTTGTGGATCCAGGAAGGATGAAAGAAAAAGCCCATCTCAGCGGAATTTGAACTCAGAACGTAAAGACAAAACAAAATGCCGCTAAGCATCATGCCAGACGTGGTAACGATTCTGCCAAATAACCGCGGATTTTCGAAATATTGGTAAGGAATAACGAAAGACATCAGTTTACAATAATTAGATAGAACTTTGTAAAGTTATTAAAAGACATGCTTCAATTTACGTTCATATTCAAATAACATATATTTCGTATTCTCTCGAAAAATTTTCAGTTTTTTTAAAAAAGTGAATAAGCATTATATTAATTTCTTCTATTATTTTCTTTTCTTCTTTGATTTAATTTACAAAGCAATAAATGAACAAAAAAAAAATATATATATATAAATGGAATAAAAAAGCATATATTCTGGTTAATTTCTAGTTCTGTTTGTACTTTATGGAATAGTATTCTCAAAGCAATTTGGCAAGTAGACAGATATCGATAATCGAACTTAGTAAATTGTTTGATATGATTTTGAAAGGAAATACTGATTCAGCTGTTATTTCCTCTTAGTCTGTTTCTGTCATCACTTAGTTATTTCCCCAACATCATTTGATATTCTTCTCTTACATTTCTCTCGTTTCCTCGATCTCCTCTTTCTTCTTTTTCACTCCGTGCGAATAACCATCTCTAACGTTTTGCTCTGTTCTCCATTTCTATGATATTTTTTCCATCCTCTCTATTACGCACATAGATTCTCTTTCTCATCTCCCTCTCCAGCACACCTTCTCTCCCTCCTTCCCTCTCTTTGCCTCCCTCTCTCTCTCTCTCTCTCTCTCTCTCACTCCCTCTCTCTCTGTTATACTAATCTCTTAATATACATTGGCGTTAAACCATGAAATGTAAAATAACTGTTTGTAAGGAAGCCATATTTAAGGTATAAGATGTTTCTATACATACCGGTGCGTATACACAAACATATATAAATACTCACACACATGTATGAATATGCGTATATGCACTAGTCTTTCTGTATCATTGAAGTGTGTGTGAGTGTGCGCATGTATGTATGTATGCATATAATTATATATATATACATATATATACAAAGAAAGAGAGAAAGAGAGAGAAATACATAGATATAGATATATATGTATGTATATATGCATACCTATACACACATAGTTATATATATAAATGCACATACATGCACATATATATTCGTGCATATGCGTGTGCGTAGGATAAATAGAGGCTTATTAAACTAAAAGGAAACTCAGTACAGGGTGAGATAAGTATTTTAGTTAAAGTACTTCGTTATTTAATATTTCATATGCTTAATGGGGTGAGCTGCCAGGACCGTTAGCACGCCGGGCAAAATGCTTAGCGGTATTTCGTCTGTCTTTACGTTCTGAGTTCAAATTCCACCGAGGACGACTTTGCCTTTCATCCTTTCGGGGTCGATAAATTAAGTACCAGTTACGCACTGGGGTCGATGTAATCGACTTAATCCATTCGTCTGTTCTTGTTTGTTCCCTCTATGTTTAGCCCCTTGTGGGCAATAACGAAACAGGTATTTCGACTCTCTTTACGTTCTGAGTTCAAATTCCACCGAGGACGACTTTGCCTTTCATCCTTTCGGGGTCGATAAATTAAGTACCAGTTACGCAGTGGGGTCGATGTAATCGACTTAATCCATTCGTCTGTTCTTGTTTGTTCCCTCTATGTTTAGCCCCTTGTGGGCAATAACGAAACAGGTATTTCGTCTCTCTTTACGTTCTGAGTTCAAATTCCACCGAGGACGACTTTCTCTTTCATCCTTTTGGGGTCGATAAAATAAGTATCTGTTGCGTAATGGAGTCGATCCAATCGACTGGCCCCCCTCCCCCCAAATTTCTGGCCTTGTGCCTAAAGTAGAAAAGGAATATTTCATATGCTTAGCGCGGCGACCTGCTAGAATTTTATCATCCCGAACAAAATGCTTCGAGATATTTCATCTGTCATTATGTTCTGAGTTAAAATGCCGCCGGGGTCGACTTTGCCTTTCTTCTTATCGGGCTGAATAATATAAGTACTAGTTCAGTACTGGAGTAGATACAATTGACTTATTCTTCCCATGAAACTACAGGAGTTGTGCCAAAATTTGAAATCGATATTTCGTATGCTTACCGGATCATTAGAGTACGCGTGGGTGCTGGAAAGTGTCTGGCTGTATGAGAACTGCGAATGCCCAGGTTGGCACACCAACCTTCCGAGTTCTTTTAGGACTTAAGGAAACTGAAGGACCGCTAGAATAAGTGTGTGAATTGTAGAGTGCAATATGTTGGATAAAATTATACTTAACTGATCTTCCGGTATTTTCTCTTATCCAAAGCCAGGAACTTTTCAGCACCCCCGCGTAACTCTTGAAAAAGAGCTCATTGTCAAGCACTCAAACCCAGTTGAATGCATATGGTTTGGAAACAAAATACTAACACACCCAGGAGTTTCTTGACTAAGAAATTAATGTTTCTTTGAACTGAAATTTTCCCACGTTGGACGAGTGAAACCTTGGCAATATTTACAGAAGATAAAACGAATGATATTTTGGCACCCAAGAGAGCTAATCTTATTTACCAGTTCTATAGAAATTATTATCAGGAAAACTTGCGAATAGGAGCGAGGAACACTTACATTTACACAATCTACTTCCTGATGATAACAATGAGTGCTTGTTAAGAGGAGCAAAATAATATATTTGAATCGACAAATGAGTGAGGAAACAATTACAAACGGAGGAAGCGTTATGTAGCAAACGGGTTTTATCGGTTAGAAGAAAGCATATGTTGAAAGCACAACTATTCCTCAGACTTATAGGGAAAATAATCTGGACCGTTATGGATGAGTATGATAAATTACGAAAAGGAAACAAAAACCCGCGTTACAACCATTTGCTTTTATTTTACCAGATTGTTATCTATGCTATCTCCCCTATTATTTCTTGTGGCTTATAATCTACACTTCTGACAGCTGAGAACAATAAAATTTGAGTAGAGTCTAAGGAAACTAAGAACTAGTTAATGATATTTTTAACAATGGATGACCTAAAGTTATATGGCAGAGCGAAGAAAGAATCGGATCAAACCAGATTTAAATCCGTATATAATAGTCTGCGCTAAAGCAGAGAAATGTATTGTAAAATGTTGTCTCGTTAACCTTCGATAATAATGCCACGGGAAACTATCAACAACAATCAAGAAATAACTCTAAATCCAATCCACATCTTACAGCATTTATTAACGGCTGTAATAACCGTTATATATTTTTTTTGTCGTAGACTTTTATATCCTCAGCTTTTGAAGTTGAAGTCATCCAATTGCTCTGTCTCATAATGAATTCTTTTTAAGAAACATGCACATACTATTGTCTCAAAGATTTGAATTCCTTATCTCTTCTCATCGCATAGTGGGTTTATAATAATATCATCTCATTGTTCACCAAATATTACATCAAACATACCTATTTTTTTTATTTTGCTTGTTGCATTTCTTCCCCGTTACTGTAATTTCCATTGTTTTAATCCTCGTGCACATTTCTGTAATTTCCCCGACTTCCTAGTGTATTAATTTTCCAAGATATTGCCTCATATCTCTTTATGCTGCATCCGTTATTTTACTTTTTTTTCTTCTTTTTTTTTCTATTAGGATTCTGTGTCGTTATAATTGTTTCCAAAGCATAATCAAGACACAAAACCAGATATCTTCATTCTGCTGTCCGGTAATGAAATCAATAAAACTATGACTGAATTTTCCATGTCAATGACTACATTCAGCTGACAGATATAGTGTGATAACGAATCTTCAATCAGACTTTTCTATTGTCGCATATAGGATTTCATTCTGAAGGTGATTATTACTAGCTGTTAAAGTTGAGACATCGAAATACATAAAAGCTGATCGAGTCTGGAATAATCTGACAATATCAGAATATTATCGATGTTTCAGTTTTCTTTTCTATTGTAGTTTGACGAAGTAATCATGATAATTTCCGATTTTACGGCATGTCTATTTTCATACAGTCATTTGCGTAGAAATGTATTAGTTATCTTCGTCGCAGCTGTACATGCTAGAAAAATGATTTCAATGTTCTCTATTGAAAGTTGTATCGTGTTAAATGGATGGCGGGTGTGAATAACGCACAAAGACCGTCTCATTCTCGCTATGTCACCACTATTACGATATATCCGCCCCCCACATAATACGGAATTTATTCAGTACGCCTTCCTCTAAATACATCGCATAGAAAAGAACCTTTTACGAGAGTAAGTGTTGGTAAGGCTGTATAATAACCTACAATATTTTCCCAAATTTGTGTTAACATTAACTTGTTGCGTGATTGTTTCACCAAGAATATCTTCAACAAAACTTAACATATTTTGAGAAAATATTGTGCTGACTCGCCTGGACAGAATTGTTATAGTACTTACCATTGCAATGGTCAGATGGATACTTGATATTAATCCTTCACTTAGCTTAAGGAGAATACTTCGATTTGAGTGGATTTTGTTCAGAGTGGTATGTACGTATTCGGACCATATAGCTTAGTTTCTTTCACTAGTCGCTCGATCACTTGAAATAGGTCGTCACTAGTGTTGATCACTACGCTCTAAATATGTGTGTGTGTGTATGTGTGTGTGTGTGTGTGTGTGTGTGCGTGCGTGCGTGCGTGCGTGCGTGTGTGTCAGTGTGTTTACAATAATAACCTTTCATTTAGATCATACACACTAAAAGTTATTTGATACTACTTTGGTAAACAACATCTTTGAGGGAATCTATTTGAAATTAAAGAAGATCACATGCTGTTTCCCTTGCAGAAAATAAAATTACCTATTTTCGCTTAGGAGCGGATGTGTATAATGAATTCCCTTCTTTTGTGTTTGAATGTGTGTGCCTGTGAGTGCGTGTGTGTGCGCGTATGTCTTCCTTGAATCCATCAAAGAAATATATTCCAAAATATCAACCGAGATATTTCATTAGCTCAAAGTGTAACCAAAATAATTGATAACCGAAAACCCCACTCCATCTCTCACAAAATCGTACTCAAACAGCATCATGTGAATGTTCTATTCTTATCAACTTACGAATATTATTTTCCAACAGCTCCAAGTAATACTTTAAAATATAACTGTTGTATAGATACTCAATAACGTTCTGTTAGTGGTATATAGGCGTTAAGGAAATATGTGTGTGTTATTAGCGACATGGTATTTGTCTCCGGCTTAATATGATTGCTTCTGCTGCTGCTGCTGCTGCTGCTGCTACTACTACTACTACTACTACTACTACTACTACTACTACTACTACTACTACTACTACTGTTGGAAAAGAAAACAATCCCAACAAGTAACCTTAAATGCCTAGAACCCTCCTAAGTATCCTTGCTGTCCCTAATAACACTGTTTACTGGAGCGGTACTAAACTGGGTTTTGTGCCTATTTCGGCTATCCATCTGTTCAGATCTTTGGAGATAGTTCCCAATGCACCTATAACAACTGGGATACATTTTACCCGCACATTCCATAGTCTCTGTAATTCAATTGCTAGGTCCTGGTACTTTGCTATTTGTTTACTTACTACCAAATCAAGCCTTCTAGCTACTATTACTCTGTCAGTCTGAATGTTAAGGCCCCACATCTTGTATTTATTACTTTTTAGTACTTTACTAGGTTCATGTTCATACCATTTATCAGTATGTTCAAATCCTTATTATTATTATTATTATTATTATTATTATTGTTCAGTAGTTTTATTTTTATAACGTGCTTTCACTTCACTACCGAGCGCAGCTCTGTGCGCCTTGGGTATGTGCTGTGGTTTGCTGTGGTGCTCTTATGTTTACTGTATTGAAAGTGTTTTGCGTAGAATGTGTGCAGTACCCAGTAGTGCAATTTTCTGTATGTTATATATATTTGTAAGTCCTGGTGTTTTTGTTATGTATTTGTTTGAGTATTTTATTATTATTATTATTTAAAAATGAAACCGCTGTATTTATTTCTGTTTTGTATGTACTATCTATGTTGTTAAACCTATGTTAGTTTTGAAGTTGCACGTTTACAAAAAAAACATCGAACCTACAGATGTGATCAGCTCGTATTTCAGAGACTCATTTAGTCAGACAACGTTCAGTGTGTTTTTAACTTTAAAACTTGCGCATATAAGTGCCCCATTTGAAACATATTTTTATTTTATGAATATGTAAGTTTACGCTAGTATCAGTAATCATAGATTTGGGTATTACACTCGGCTGCATGTGAGGTTAATCATTGCGTCGTATAGTATTTCACGTATATGCCTTTACGTTTTAAGACATGTAACAATGTACTTTACCTCCCCATTCCTATCCCGTCGATAAAAAATAATAGTAATGAGTTGAGCAAGAACGGATCAACGCTGATAATGTGCCAATATAAGAAATCGTTATCGAAGGAAAATTAAATACGTTTTATTTATAACATTAAAATCTTCTGAACTTAATTTTGTTGCTTCTGTTGTTGTTCTAGATGCCTCTTTTCGTTTATGTATATCTTGTAAAACTTTAATTTTATTGCGTCTTCTACATCTGTAGTAATGAAACCCAGCAGGTCATTTAGAGGTAGATCACTCAGAAAATTAGCACGTGAAGTGTGGTCTCCATTTTCACAAATGACAAATTAAACGATTTTACTATCGATCAACAAAATGTAAAATAAATGTTATCAACCCTGAAATCTTTATGCCAGTTCTTCGGAAATAGTGAAATTTTACTGTCATTCATTGTCTTAAATACATTAGATTCATGAAAAGAGCAATAGATTTATTGTTATTGTTCACTACATTTGTAATGATCATTTTCACTTTATTTCCATTGTTGTCTGTCAGTGTTCAAGGATTCTTTCCATAGAACGTTTCTGTGATGAAACAGCGTTTCCTTCTAGGAATCTGTTTTTTTTGTGTGTTTTAGATTTAGGTTTTCCGATGTGTTTCTTCAATTACATCGACATCCAATATGGCTGGTATTAACAAAAAATCCATTTCTCAGCACCGGCAACACTAATGGAGCTAACCAGTTCCAATAAACGCAGCAAATCACCTTATTTTACATTCTTCCCACTTCTAACTGATGCGTGTCTTTTAACAGTTAGGCACAGATTGCAATACTATATATATGTAAAAAAGAATCAGATCTAAATGTGAAACGAAGCGAAATTAAAAAAGCAGTCGTTAAATTAATACTCCACAGATATACATTTGATCGATTAACACTATTTCAGAGGAATGTTTTTTAGATTTTTTCCTAAATCCTACAAATTGGTTAACAAGCAAACATAAAGAAAATCATCTTAAATATAAATAACTTCGCCATTAATACAACTGTTTCAATTGGAAAGGAGAGGACTTCCCATTAAGTGTAAATTCGATCACGAAAACAACAATTAGATTAGCTATGGATGTAGAATAATATATTAGATAAGCTCCTGGCAACACAGTTTCAAGTCTTGTTTGTAGAACATTCAAGTCAATTTAAAATATTTTTCAAGGATTCGTCCATAATGTTGTAGTACATATCACCTGCCGATATATGAATGCATATCAACACAGACAGACAGACACACACACACACACACATACACTTACACAGACAAACACGCACACACACACACACACACACACACACACACACACACACACACACACACACACAAACACACATACACACACACACACACATATATATATATATACATATACACATGCATATATATGGGAACAGGACGTCACCAAACAGTAAACAACATGAAATACGAAAGCAAATGAGTTCAATACGCAAACAGCGAAAGAAACAAATGGAAAACGGGACAAGTAACATAAAGAACGACCCTTCGTCAGTTGTCGGCAGTCTATCTACTCATTTCGAGCATTGAACGACAATATGAGGCTTCGAAAACAGTTGCTCCCATACGTGCCTAAATAAAATTTGGAATTTATGCAGGATCAAAGTTGGGAACAAAAACAGGACATTGGAGATAAAGAAGGAGGGTCGTTAAACAAGAACGAGGGTAGAAATAGCGAATGCTGGAGAAATATATTCTTTGAGAAGAGAAAAGATATAGAAGATAGATAGGATACGTGCTGTACTTACGAAAGAGAAGAAAGATGATCACGTGAGGAATATAAAAGTGGACGATGGTCACGTGTGAGCAACGAGAGAGAGAAAGAGGAAAAGAGATACATAGACAGAAAACGGTGAAGTGGAGGAAAAAAGAGAATTAGTGAAAGGATGAGAGAGAAAACAGTATAGGGTAGAGTCGCATCATAAGATAAAGATAAACTTACTTCGAAATATATAAATTGAAACACATCAGCTACTTTTGGGACACTGTGTAGAATAATTTAGCATGAAATGTCAAATATTTCATTCTATTTGTCATATTATACAGTACAGAAAGTTAATAATCATAAGATTTATTATTTAGTCCGTCTAAGAAATCTAAGAGTCAAAAAACTTTCTCCAAGTCTAAAGGAATAAAAGTTGGGCAAATGCATTTTAGACAAGGAGAGAATGTACCCATTCATTTTCTTCTAGGTAAACCGGAAAGTTCTGCAACAGTTTTACAACAACTCTGGCATTTTAAAAAATGTTTGTTCAATTGACTTCAGATGATAACTTCTAAAGTTTGTTGGCGAAGTGAAATTGAAACTTTTATGCACGGATGTTATATTTGTAAACCAAAATTCTATCCTACAAAACGAGGGGAAAATATTTATTCTTCTTACACAATTTTCTACTTCGCAACACACGGGAAGCGGAAATAAGGTTAATTTGTAATGATATATGTTTCAAAAGTCAAATAATTTTAGATGTGTCTGCGATGATTTTATCTTCTTGATTTTTCGATTACAATAATACATTCTAGTCAGCAAATTACCTCTTCAATACATGTATTACGACTCATTTCCGTTGTTATGTTATGACTATATATCGATCAATTTCCTGATACATTCCTACGTACCCAATGTCAGACGTTAGACGAGTCTGTGCTAACGAAAAGTCATGTAATCGACAGACAACAATGAAAATGTAGAATAAACATGGTATTGTTGTGAAATATTAAAATTTGAATTACAGTGAATCACTTTCATGAGTTTTGTAGACGTTGATAAAAATAGGCTTCAATGAAGAAAATGTTATGTACACACACACACACACACACACACACACACATTTATAGATACATACTGAGTGGCAAGAGTACAACATCCTCTGACAAGAATAAACCACTACGTATAAATAGTAGCGGTCTGACGTAGTCTGCAGTTTGTAGTTTGGTCTTCGAAGTCCAGGTACGGTTTACAGTTCGAGTTAGTGTGTTGGAAATATTGATTATTGGCTCGTAAAAGATTGTTGGCTCGTTGCGTTTTTGTTATTGCCGCTGTTTCTATTTTGCATTGTTACAAGAGAGTTACAGTGTATTCTTTATCTTTCGTCGACAATATCAACCATATTGAAGGCGTAAGGAAATAGCACATATATACATATATATACACCTCACAGCCAGGCTCAGGCTTCCTAATCACATGGTCCCATAGTTCCGAGTTCAGTCCCTCTCTGTGGAACCTTCGGCATCTATTTTCCATTATAACCTCGAGCCGACAAAAGCGTTCTGAGTGGATTTGGTAGACGGTAGCTAAAAAAAGCACATTATATATATATATATATATATATATATATATATATATATATATACACACACACGCATATCAATATTTGGCTTTGTGTCTGTGTGCCCCTCCCCCAATCACCGCTTGACAACCGTAGGTGTCTTTACGTTACCGTGAAACTAGCAGTTGGCAAAAGAGAGACCGATAGAATAAGTACTAGGCTTTTAAAAAGTAAGTCCTTGGGTCGATTTGTTTGATTAGAGTCTTTGAAGGCAGAGCCCCAGGATGGCTGCTGTAAAATGACTGAAACAATTAAAAGAATAGGAGAATAAAGAATAAATGAATATATTTCGTGTTACGCTAAGAAACGGTGCACGGCAGCAAATTTTTTCGCGTCGAGTCAAATATAACAAACTACTGAAAATCGTCGTGTGAATATCTGCATAAGTGGAGTCTGCACCGGCTAGTTTGTACTGAGATCCACTCGTATAAGTTGTAATAATGAAGTCCAACCATCTATTGATATTCTGAAATCATTCAAAACTCACGTTTCAGGTTTGTATTCATTATTAAGATCTTCCGCAGTTTTTTTTTTCAGCAATATGTCTCTGATGACGGAATATCCCATACTCGAGGATATCCCAGAAACAGGTGTAATATTTTGAATTTCTTCCTGTAATAATATTGCATATGACCAGAGTTGTTTGCCTTGCCTTAATGTTTGACGCCCCGTCTGCAATGGCTCCATAACTACGGTCTCGGCTATAACCTTGGAGGCCTAGTAATCCGTTACAGCGCTTACCTAACGTACCTAATCGTTTAGATCACCTGCAAACTAAACTCCCTTTCTTTGTATATATATATATATATATATATATATATATATATATAT
>NC_068990.1:19486013-19489686 GCF_001194135.2 Octopus bimaculoides
ATTCTAAATTATTACCATTGATAAACAAAAAATATTGTTGAAACTAGTTTTATAAATTTATTTTAAACAATTACAAGTTTTTCAAATTTAGGTGCATTTTCAACAAAAAATTTGCCTACATTTTTTCCTTCGTGGAAAGACACCACCTTTTGTCTTATACACACACACACACACACACACACACACACACACACACACACACACACACATATATATATAAATATATATATACATGCATACATATATGCATATATGTCCATATGTTTGTATGTGTGGTCGTCTGTGTGTATGTATATATGTGTATGTATGTTTCCTGAGAGAGAATAAATATTTGAGTCAAGTTACTTTGTACTTTCGTATTTCGACTTACTCAGAATGAAATTACTGAAAGTGTCTCGCACTGCTAACGGACACGGAACACTGTCGCTGTCTATACGAAGTTGTTAAGGTCATTTATCAGTATTTTCGTAAATAAAATGCGCATATATACGGTACTATAATATAAGGCAGAATCACACAATCGATCGATTGATTTCTATCATCCGAAATATCTCACGATTACGCAGTGGGATATGGGTGGTCGTTTACCACTCTAATCTATCTTCTCACTCACAATATGGGTATGTTTGTGTTTCTTTTTCTTTGTGTGTGTGTGTGTGTGTGTGTGTGTGTGTGCTGCGACTCGAATTTATAAACGTAGAACGTAATGGAAAAAAGCTGTTTTATTTACATGTAATATTTGACGATCATCGGATCGTTATTAATTTGCTGCAGTTGATGTATTTCCTTTAGAAAAGAAATACTGGAATATATTTTCGAAGATTGTATCTTTTATTTATCTTTAACTTGTTTCAGTCATTGGATAGCGGCCATGTTGTGGCACCGTCTTCAAAGGCTTACTCGAACAAATCGACCCCTTTACATTGTTTTGTTTAAGTCTATCTTCTGTTTTTTTTTTGGCCAAACTCCTAAATTACGGAAACGTAAGAAAACCAACACCAATTGTAACACGATGGAGGTGATAAACCAAAGGTAACCAATACAAGTACAGTAACACACACAAACACACACACAAATACACACACACACACACACACACTAAAACACACACACACACGTATACCTTCACGCATACGAAGGGATTCAACACAGTTTCTCTCTAAAAAACTCAATCACAAGACATTGATCGGCTGGTGGCTATAGGCAGTAGAAGAAGTCATATGTCAGATGTGTCGCGTAATCAGACGGAAACCAAAACTAATTTTAATCTGAGCTCCTTAAGCATATAACCAAACCTTGAAAAAGTTAGAAAATTCTTGAAGATGTTAAACACAGTAATATTATTAGGATGTTAACATATCGTTGGATGGGATATTTGATAGCTTCCCCGTTATGAGAAACCGAAGACTTTACAACTGTAGAAGAGAATGGGGAGTAAGAAAGGAATATTTTGCAATTTGTTTTGGTGAGATATAGTTCGCCAATTAGTAGAATACCTTTCTCAAATATCGCGAGAAATGTCTTAAGTTAATTGAGATTCAATGCAATGAATACGCACAGTATCCTGATATGTTCTTTCGTTCTGCTTTAAAGCAAGTCTCTAGCTTTTCAATAACATATTATTGTTATCATCTGACAGTTAAAGCTGACATCAGGATTAAAAGTTTTAGCTAAATTAACTATGCAATACCACAAGTAATGACAGTTTTTATAATGTTTGGAGATGTGTCTATATGTGTGATCTTTCTCTGCAAATATACAACCTTATAGCTATTAAGTACATTCACTATATGTGTTCACTTGTTATGTGACTGTCTGTTTGTGTTCATTATTGAGACTCGGTTATCACGTTCGAATTGCAGATGTTTTGAAGTCTTTGTGAATGAAGTGCAATCAAAAACTGAGATGTTCAAATGGTGTATAGACGACGTGTAATGTGTGTAACATTATTGATTGGTGAAGAACCATATCACCTGCAAAACATGTGTGTAGTTGTGGCTTTGGTTAGTCGTAGTAGCTAGCTACCATGTCGTTAATATAAATATAGGAGAGTGTCGAAAATATAACTGAACAATTTAGTCCACTAAAGTGGATAGGATATCAGAAATAGTCACATCAAAAAGCAATGCAATGCAATAGCCAGACAAACACACACACACATAAAAAAAGAGAATGATGTGAGGAGATAGTAGAAAGTGTTTTTTAATGGAATGTTTTCACATACAACTTTTTTGTCGTTGTTTAGAGAATATGTTATTTTTGGCTGAATAACCTATTGGAAATAGATTTCGACAGAACGATTTGGAGTCACGAACAGAAACATTGTTTCATTTATACCACGTTCATGGCAAGTACGAAACTATACCTTGCATTTAGATATATCTTAGTCAATCTTATCTGTAGGGTCTCATTCTGTGTGGCTTCGAATATCATGAATTTCTTTATGCCGCAGCTACAGTTAACTCAGATGTAAGCAACTCATTGAGAACATGGTGCGAAAGATATTGTCCTTATATACTTGTCAATGATGAATTCTGAAACAATATTTAAGCAGAAGGCTAATTAATGTATTGACGTTCTTGTTAGATTAACATGCTGTTGTTTGTGTTTGCCTAGTAATAAATTTTGTTTGGCTTTCCTCAACATTCTGTAATTAGAAGTAACTTTATATATGGCAGCAATATTTCTATAGGTAATCTACATCTTGTCATTCTAATGACTATATAGTGTTTATGCTTATATTTCTATTATTATTTGACTGTGTAAGAGATGTGCAGCATATTGGAGGTGTACAAGTATATTATTATTTACTTTTTGTTGAAATTTTATGTGAAGCTTTTAGAATTGAAACTAAGGAAGCGATAATATGTGATGTTTCCAGCGCATTGTTTGCAGGCACGTCACATTCTCAGTTTCAAATTATTCAGAGACATATGTATTCACGTATACCAGAAAAAAAAAATTAAATGATGCATACTTAGGATACGTCGCAACTACATTTTAGAAGTTTGGTCTATTTTAGCCTCGAATTGTTCAACAACTTGGAAGAGAGAAAGTCTACGGAGCAGTAAATTTTTCCGTTTTTAGAGTGCCATTCTTAAACCATCATCCGCTTGTTGCCTTATTTAGAGTTCATTCTGTTGGAAGCATAATTTACTCAAATCCTCCCAAAAGTACATAGCACCTTAAAATAATTATGTGAGTTTCCTTTCCTCTAACGATTAAACGACGGAAGTTTCTACATGTAGTTGATTACTCACTGACAGCTGACAAGAATTTATATAGCTACATACTAAATCATTGCGCTGTATCCTGAGTACTGATCTACATATCATTTCTCTGAGTTGTTCATTTATGATAACGAGTACCTACCAGAGGTGCATCTCTTGATGCATGAAGTTTATAGTTTTACAAATAACGCACTCTTATCATAACAACATCCTTATATTACAGTTTAAACCTACAGCAATAGCACTTCCCATATCAAGTTGTAAAGTAATACACAATATAGCATTGAACGCAATATTCCTGAGGCAAACATCGCCCCATGCCATGCTAATATTAGCTTTACTGAACTTCTGCTGACAGATGAATAATCGGTGCATGACAACAATAATAGATAGTCAAGTAGCTAAAAGCGCATATATATATATATGTATATATATATATATAT
>NC_068990.1:19489911-19493178 GCF_001194135.2 Octopus bimaculoides
ATATATATAGTTACATACACATACTGTATACACATCTTGGTTGAGGTTAAAATACATTTTTTTCTCTTTCATGTGTTACTAATATAATCGCAGGTGTTACTACGACTACTGCAAATGATGTGGTTATCAACAAAAGGTTTAAAAAGCATACTTTTGTCCTCCTTGGTAATATTAATCTTCCCTTGGTGTATTCGAATATGCAACTAATAGTTACTTTTGTGTTCCTCTTAGCAAGGATATTTTTTTTTTTAATGATCAACTCTTAAGCTGCAAACATGAAATATATCTCTGTATATTTCAGAACATACAACGTTTCCGGTATATTCACACCTAATTTCCTCCTCGTTTTTTGCTTTTTCAAATTGTGTTAGTTTATACGAAAGATAAAGGATGTTTTATATATTTGCAACTAACTGCTGTAACACTTGATGGGAAAATTACGTCCCAGCTACACAGAGCCAAGTCAATAAAGTGCTTGGCATGCAGCCGAAAGATACTATGACGCTGCAATATTTTTAGTAAAACATTTACTGCTAACCAGCTCACTCCATTTTGCTCTGTGTAGAAACGCAAAAATAAGTAAACCTTTTGGCAAGAAAGAATCCACAATGTCGATGCTCTCTTTAGTCTTTCTCACGGTTAACACAACACAGAATCTCATGCATATATTTACACTCTCACATATATAAATAGCTTAGTATCAGAGATAATCTTTCCATTACGAGCAATTGAAATCAGCACTGCAAGAAGCAATAACAGAAAGAAAAATAAATCACTGGTTGCTGACAGCAAATGTCTATGAGGTTTGAAGTACATATAAGCATCAGCTGTTGAGAGTTCTCTACCTTGGTCATCATATAAAGAATCGCAGATATCAGAATACAAACTCATACTCGCATCTTTGATGTGAGCTACATAACTTCCTTAGAGCATGAAAGCACTCTTCGTATAGTATTAATATATTTAAATCGATAATTATAAAATAAGCTAAATAAAATATACTTATTGCTAGTAAAAGATATTTTCGCAATTAATTGCAGTATTACGATCGGCTATCACATTACGGGGGAAACCTTCTGACAGTGTTGTAGGGGCTGAGTTATTAAAACCCTTTCTTCTATCGAGCATCAATTCCACTGTATGTACCTCAGTAATCGTGGAATCTTCACGAAATCGATGTAACATGTTGTAATGTGATTAAGCTTATAATATCAATAAAATTAATAAAATAAATCATGGAGGAAATTATTCAGCGTGCATCTCCATGAAACCTAGTTAATATCAATATATTTATTGCACTTATTAAAATAAAACTTGTAACTATGCTTAACTAAATGACGAAGTAACCGATGACTGATGAAATGACGAAGTCTCCACATAGACAAAATAATTGATAAAATTATCAACTTAAATTTCTTTAAACTATAGCTTTATTTATGATGAATAGTTGTTTTGTAATGCTATCTTTGATTACTTCTAAAAAGACCGAACCCTTAGGAAAGGGGTTTTGGTAAAAAAAAAAAAAAGTGCACCAATTTTCATCTTAGACATTAATTCTCTATAGTGTTACTGAAAATGAAAACTTAGTATTGAAACAAACGGACACAAAAATGAGTATTTTTAAAATTAAATGTAACATAATAGTCACTTCTTGCACCATAACAGAATTGTGCCATCATTGGTCATACACAGGTGGACAAAGTAGGCATACATCTGGACATGTAGGTATGATGTTGGGCAAAACAGGTAGACAAAAGAAGGTATAGAATCATAGAATTCTTATTCTAATGAAAAGAACATTTTACTCAGTTCAAGCAATTGTATGCCTAATTTTTCCAACACCTGTAGATTCAATATTTATAAGGAATTAAATGATTCAAATTTATTTCATCGGTTCTGTAGTCGATTCAGTTCACAGTATGGGAAGTGTTAATCTTTTCTTTGCATTCACTAGCTACTATTTTTTGCTATTCCTTCCACTCCAGCTTGCCATCCTATAACACTAAGACAGTACCAAGTTATCTAAATCAACAAAGAATTCTCTCGAATAGTTAAAAACGTCAACCAGATTTTCTCATATAACATGCTTCAATCATATAAAATACAAGGACACAATACATGATATATACGTAGTTATTATTAAAATATCAAATTAATGTGTCTGGAATGTTTTTCATCATTCGGGACTTGTTTACTAGGTGGAGGCCTCGGAAAAACAACAGAGTATTTTGACAGCTGTCTTCATTATTTTGTGGGAGAGGCTGCGAATCCAATTAAAGTTACGTATATATATATATATACTCTCCACACTGTGTATAAGCAGTGTCTGCCTGTCTCTCTCTCTCTCTCTCTTTATCTCTCTCTCTCTCTTTTAATCTCTCTCTCTTTTAATCTCTCTCTCTATCTATCTATCCATCTACCTACTATCTATCTATCTATGTGTGTGCGAAAAAACCTCCAAGGTTGTGAAAGTTTTCAGAATATTTGTTCTTCTCTATCTCATTCTGTTAATTTTCAAATATCTGTATATATATATATATATATATATATATATATATATATATATATATATATATATATATATATATATATATATATATAAAGTAACAAACTAGGGAAAGGAATTCCCTGAAAGGGGTGTGTAAAACATCCAATTCATTAGTACGTTAGTTGAATACAACATAAATATGGGTGTAATGCAAATTACAAACAATGAATTAAATAGAGAAGTTTAACTGACGATCCAATAATTAATTTACATTATAATATAACATACTATGACTATGATATAACATAAAAATCATTAAAGGCGTGGGAGTGGCTGTGTGGTAAGTAGCTTGCTTACGAACCACATGGTTCCGAGTTCAGTCCCACTGCGTGGCACCTTGGGCAAGTGTCTTCTACTATAGCCTTGGGCCGACGAATGTCTTCTGAGTGTATTTGGTAGACGGAAACCGAAAGAACCCCATCGTATATATGTATATATGTGTGTATGTGTGTGTGTATGTGTTTGTTCCCTCAACATCGTTTGACAACCGATGCTGGTGTGTTTACGTCCCCGTAACTTAGCGGTTCGGCAAAAGAGACCGATATAATAAGTACTAGGTTTACAAAGAATAGGTCCTGGGGTCGATTTTCTCGACTAAAGGCAGTGCTCCAGCATGGCCACAGTCAAATGACTGAAACAAGTAAAAGAGTAAAAGAGAGTAAAAAACCAAAACAGCCAACAATTTGTTTCGACTTATATTATTTGATTTCTAAACTGAA
>NC_068990.1:19493889-19499992 GCF_001194135.2 Octopus bimaculoides
TATATATATATATATATTAGAAGGTTTGGAAGTGATGTACAGGAAGTGATGTAGAAAAAATAATAAGATGACTTCAAATGCAACAGAATCTGATGAAGGCTTAACTGGAAAAAACTCCGAGGTCACTATCAATAATGTTCTTGCTAAACTATATATATATAGATAGATATCTGTGTGTGTGTGTATGCATATATTGTGTATATATGTATGTCCGTCTACATAAAATGATAACACTTGCACATGAGGTTAAGTAAACATATATACAGAATAAATAGTGACATGTGTTAAAAATTTGGATACTGAAGAATATGGTAGAATTCATAAAAAGAAAACATGATGCTCTTCTTTCAATTCGTATTTTTCATATTTTAAGAGAAAAAAAATCTGTGCGTTTCTGTATTTTTGTGTTCATATACATACATACATACATACATACATACATACATACATACACACACACATATATATATATATATATATATATATATATATGTATTAGAATATTTTCGATACAGCACAGTCATCGTGTTATGATCAGGTGAAAAGTTGTTTCTAGAATGTAATAAAGCTATTATTTGGTGACTGATGAACTAAGAAGGAAAAGAAAAGCATATAAGGTATTGCTTGTTGGCGATGAAGTAAATATAAATGAACCCATCTTGTAAAATACGTGCTGCCAAGCCTTTGATCATCGACATTCAGTGTAATATAATATAACGTATTATATCAGATCTTATCATTCATATATGTATACAGAGAGAGAGGGAGAGAGAGAAAGAGAGAGATTTTATAGATAGATGGATAGATAGATAGATAGATAGATAGATAGATAGATAGAGAGGCATATATATCTACATGGATATACACGCACATTTACGCACACACACACACATACAGATATATATATATTAGAAAGTCTATGAAAATGATTTAATACAGTTTTGAAATGTAAAGGCAATTTTTAAAAAAATATTTTTTAAAGAAAAGTTATGAAATCTTTTATCAGGATGTTACTAACGTTTTGGGGGACGAAGGTTTTTTTCGAGTATACATATTATATATATAGTTTTATTTATTATATTGTGTATGTGTATGTGAGTGTGTATGTGTCAGTGTGTGCGTATGTGTTTCCCTTTCTAATGAAGTAATTCAGCCTGTACAATTCAATATTCTTTACAATTCAATAATTTGAAGTACAGTATATCAGTTAATGATTTCACATGAATAGAATTTGAATGACGAAAGCCTGTCAAACTTACCTCACTTTTGAATAGCAACAAATAAGGTGATGGACAAAATGTTGTGAAACCCTGCATAAATGTTTGAAAAAACTAAGTTTTCTTTTCTCCTTATGCTATAAGTTCAAACCATATTAGAATTTCTGTGACTTCTTATCTGAAAAAATCTCTATAAAATAAATACTGGTAATATCTTATTTCATGAAATGCATTTCTGCTCACCTACGAAATCATGAGTATGATGCAAATTGTATATTTTCTTTGACATAATTAATAACTCTCAGTTCAAGTTAATAATCAGTACTCCTAAAAATTCATGTTACAAATTATCTACGTTATTATTTTGTGCTCGAGTGCTGCAAGTCAATAAACTTTATTGTGGTTAGAAATCAGTAACATAAAGAAAAAAAATTAAAACTGTTTTAAATAGAGAATGAAATCGACGTCAACATAGAAATCTTTGAGTTATCGGAATATGGTTTTAAAGGTTTATATAATTATACATCAAAATAATGATGAAGGAATAAAGATTATTAGCACGTCGTATGTCTTTCTGTTTTACGTTCTGAGGTCAAATCTCGTCGCAATTTCGGACCAGGTACCTACTGTAGACATTATTATTATTAGTGTCAAGCCAATAAAGTATGAGAATCAGTAAACAGGGAGACATCGATTAACTATCAAACATGTATTTCGATTTACGTTTGTCCTCACTAATATGACTGTTATATAGTTCGGCATTTTGCGTAAAAATCTATTTTATCACATTTCTGATTTTCGTGTCGCTACTTTGTCTTAGAAGAGCACAAAGTGATGTTTATTCCTGCCGTTGAGTTTACGATGTTTCTTGTAAATATCGTTATGGTATGTATATAATTATCAGGGTTGTTTTTTTTTTTCATTTGCCATATCACTAACTGGGTAAAGGTAATCTACTAAGATTAAACTAGAACACGAAACCTTGCTGTGGTTATATTCCTCCCTATACTTAGCCATATGATTACAGGAGGACAATTTTTTTTTGAAAGCACTGTATGTATCATAAGAATGACAAACAAAATCATTGATCTATCGAAGTCTTTATTATTTGACCTGTCTGCCATTAACTTATGAAGTAAAATTGAATCTATAAATAATATCGTACAGTGTTGCATTTTCTTGGCTTTGATCATTGTCCATTAATTTAGTTTTTCATTTAAAATATTGTCTAATTCACTGAATAAATTCTCGAACACAGAGCCTCACCAACATTAAGAGTCAGAGGTTTATAGTAACGCAATTTTGTTTCAATATGATTGTGCTGACACCGCGCTACTTACTAATTTTTCATTAAAGCCGTGATGAAAATTACAAACAAAAACATCATAGAGATTTATTTGATGTAATGCCAACGTTAATCGCGATAAAATAGAGACATGATGAAGTTTCTAATTTCAGTTAGACGTATCTGATATGTGATAAATTCTCTGTAAGATACGAGAAAATATTTCCAAGGAAGAACGTAGAGCATTCTCTCTATATATAATGTGTAGAACCATTAGGTTGAGTACTGTCATTTATACCTTGATCTGATTCTACATTTCCCCACCTAGCGATTTATATTATTATACCAAACACCTAATGTAGATAGACGAGGACACTGTGGGCTGTAAGCCAGCCAGCAAGCATATGAAATATTTTGGTAATCATATTTGCAGTAACGTATAATTGGCGTATGCAATTAACCCCCTTAACCCTCATTGACGATGACTTTAAGAACTAGCTGCATCTGACATCCCTGTGTTGGCACCATGTGTAGATATGTTCAGTCAGCTGTGCAATACACTGAGACTGCAGATCTCAATTGCTGTAAATTTGTTAAATATAGACACAAAGCTGAAACCACTCTAATTTATTTGCCAACCATCTAGCATTTACGACGTCGTTGGACGTGATGGAAATAACATTTGAATTTCTGTCAAATTACAACATTGTATTAGGAAAGGTAGATAACTGTAGATGAGGCAGTTATAGAAGAATAAAATGGGTTGATCCGGAGTTTGGTAATAAATCAGCTATATGGTCCTGGATTTAAATGGTAGTAAGTGTATATACTGAAAGATCCAACAAAAAAGCTAGTATGAGGCCGCATCAGGTAACACTTTATCAACTTATTGATTTAAAATTTTGGCACAGTGACAGTAATTCAGAGGTAGGGAGGAGGCTAGTCTATTACATCTATTCCAGTACTTAACTGGTACCTATTTTATCAAACCAGAAAGGTTGAATAGCAAAGACGATCTGGGCGGAATTTGAACTGAAAATGTAAAGACGGACGAAATACCGCTAAGCATTTTCCCCGGCGTGCTAACGGTTCTGCCAGCTTCTCGCCATACTTTATCATCTTATTAAACATAGGAACATATTATATAATTTAGTGTTAGGAATGGTCATGGCTCAAATGTTTTTGATGAAAGATGACCCGACATACGATTGATCTGGGATTACATGACAACAACTATTGGAATGTATCTTCAATAGAGAAAATGGATACACGTAAATGGAAGTTTTTGGAAATGAACAAATTTTCAGTTTCATAGGTAGATGATATATTCGTTTTGATGCACCAGATTTTCACACAACCGGAACAAAAGCGAACATGGGGAGAAATCACGAATGTGTAACATTCAATCTACAAGCGAATATGATGGAATGCAAAATATTCAGTGGCTTAAATTTATGAAAACTGGTATTATACCCAGCTGTTGTGTCATTCATATCATATATCATAAAATTACCATGTTCTTCTAAGTCACTTCTAAGACTCAACAAAGGCCATTATACACGGTCATTCGCCAAGCATTAATGGCAAATAAATCTCGATCACATAACAATATACCGTGTCAACAAAATAAGTTAAAGAACGTTGGATAACGTATAGCCATAAATTAAACCACTGAATACACTCTGTCTAAAAATCACCGAGATAGGAATGTATGGACGGACGTTGATCACATGACTGTTTAATCAACATATATCTATTGAATATTGTATAATTTAAAAAGAATATTCGTTTAAACGCAGTAGTTATCTTTCATCTTTTATCTCTTACCTGTTTCATTCACTAGACTGCGGCCAAGCTCGGGCACCGCCTTGAATCTCTGAGTCGAATGAATCGACCCCAGTAATTACTTTTAGGCATGGTACTTATTCTATCGGTCTACTTTGCCGAACCTTTATAGGGACGTAAACAAACTAACACCGGCTGTCAAGCGGTGAATTGGGGAAACAAGCTCAGACACACATACGACAGACTTCTTTCAGTTTCTGTCTACTAAATCCATTCAAAAGGCTTTGGGCGGCCCGAGGCTATAGTAGAACACACTTGCCCAAGGTGCCACGCATTGGAACTGAATCCCGAACCATGTGTTTGGGAAGCAAGTTTCTTACCACACAGCCACGCCTAAGGTTATACATAAAGTTATGCACATTGTGTTTTTTTACAATAGGTGTAGAGTCAATAAAAAAAAAAACGTTCCTGCTTTTCCGTTGTTGTATTCTGTTGGCAAGATTCTTGAGTTAAACTCGTGTGTTGAACAAATTTTGTTGTATTTTGGTTTTGCTTACGACATTAAGCCATTCTAATCCTTAAAACCTTATTAAATTTGCTTTTATTACCTATTACGCCATAGTTTTCCAAGTGAAAAATTTAATCAAATTAATTCTACTTCCTAAATGATATTGCGTTATAATCACGGATATGGAAACGTTAAGGTTGACTCGAGACGAATTTGAACGCAGAAGGTGAAGCACGATAAAATTATTAGCTGTTACACAATCATTCAGCCAGAGTTGCTCTTATTTTGACCTCGACTCAAAGCCTTTTCTTTACCACGATTATTCATTTCTTTTCAAACGTAGCAAAGTTAATGTTCATAAAGGAGAATTTATAGTCAAATGAATTCACTTCTGTGCATTGCAATAACTTAGATTATCGACCACTATGCAATGAAAGCAAAAGTCGGCTCTAAAACTATTTGGTCCCAGAAGTAATTTAGTGAATCGTACAAATTACAGTTTTTGGTGCTATACATATGAAGTCTAATGGGAATTACACGAAGAATTCAATAGATCTATCAAAAATCCGTAATGAAATCCACATAAGGCACACTCACACATAACACCACACACACATAGAAAGACACATACACATATGTATGTATGTATGTATGTTTGTATGCATGTATGTATGTTTGTATGCATGCATATATGTGTGTATATTCATAGAAACACATACACACATGTGTGTTTGTGTGGTACATGCACACATATTTATCTGTGTCTATCTATCTAGATGTATAAATGCATACATACATATGTACATTTATATGTGTGTGTATTTGTATATACATAGCATACAAGTAGAAAGTGTACGAGAGAGAACAGGAGAGAGAAAGGGAAAAAACGAGGAAGAGAGAGAGAGAGAAAGAGAGAGAGAGAGAGAGAGAGAGAGAGAGAGAGAGAGAGAGAGAGAGAGAACTAGCAAGAGACAAACAAAGTTATATGTTCCCCATAATGTATCTCCAGTAATCACTGTTTCTTGATGTTAAAACCATTCAGTAGGAGACATTGTCTACTAACAGCAAAGATAATCGGCGCATTTCAATACACATTCTGTTCTGCGAGGGAGCCTAACTTCGCAATTAGTATGCGGATATGTCCTATGCAGCACAGTCCCTCGACTTTGTTAGAATTTTGTTTTCATACAATTGTTCTCACGAAAAATTATAACTTGCAATATATATATGATTTATTTAAGCATTCCCAACCACACTCGTCTGTATGTGTATATATATATATATATATATATATATATATATATATAT
>NC_068990.1:19500255-19502490 GCF_001194135.2 Octopus bimaculoides
ATATATATATATATATATATATATATATATATATATATAATATTGTTTAATTTTTTTCAGTCATTCTAGAAGCGCAGCGTCCTATCGTTTATTAGAAGGAATCGGAGGTAGTAATTATATTTAAATTCATGGTTTCTGTATTTTGCCGAGCCGCCATGCTACGGGGAAATAAACGAATCAACATCGGTTGTCAAGTGTTGTAGAGTTGACAAGCAGAGACGCAACAACACAATTTTTCATTTTGACAATGTTCACCATTTATCAGGACGGAACTCCTTATACATAACAATCATACATACATACAAACACAAACACACACATATGTATGTATGTGATTGTTCAGTTTTATTTCAAGTATGGTGTGAACGTATCTCTATAACATTTATACTTTACGAAACACACACGCGCATATTTTGAGGAATAGCTGTGGCAGGTACAGCAGTAATTGTTGATCTCAAACATTGACGCAAGGCCACAAATTCACAGGAGATATGCTCACTAACATTGATACAATTCAGTGAATTGACTTGATTTTCATGATCAATAACGAGATAATTTACAAAGATGAACTGATATATTGTTTCCATCCTGCCTACTTTAGAGATCAGTCGCTTTACTTGGTTGCCTGACTTCTGTACCATACATCTTCCTAAAATGCATAATGTCGTCATAAGATAACAAAAATAATATACTGGATAATATAGTACCTAATACAAAACTTTGAGATGGATCCGGATAGTGTAAGTTTGCTCATGTTTATTCTCCATGGGGAATGAATTGCAGCTAAATAACAATGATAGCGGGATACGGCCCGTGAAATTTTTAGATATTTTCCTTTTAATTTATCTATTTAACTAACAACAGGTTATTTATTTTTATAATGAAGCATCTTTTTCTATTCATTTCGTTATTCGTCCTATCTTCGCTTCTTTCTTCTTTGTTGCTATCTACTTTTCGTGTGGCACTTTAATCATCTTTATCGATCAATAATACGCCAATAATATATTCATTGAAATTACGTAGGTGTTTTGTAGAATCGGTAGAGATACATACACATTGATATACTGCATATAGTCACTAAACCTTTATGTCCCAAATTTGTATCCCATCGATGTCAGTTTAGCTTTTATGCTTCCTTGATACGAAAAATAACGGACCAGTTGGATACTGATATCGATTTAATTGACTGTTCCCTTTCCCGGTCTCGAGTATGTTTTAGAAATCAATACATTAATCGAAATTTGAGTTTAACAGTTTTCAATGGCATTTAAGTTTGATTTTAGTTATCGATCCATGCTCATATATTCAAACTCTTTCTCTATATTCTTATCTACTTGAAAAGTGGTTGTATACAGCAGGCGTTCCATTTAACCTTTCCAAATATCTCTGCTGATAAATTTCAGAAATGCCAAATATAACAAACGGGAAATTTATTATTTTACTTCTAACTTACTTTACTTCATTATTTATTTTCAAATTACAATGAAAAAAAAAATGACTGTTTAACCATCATATTTCTATAGAATAAAGTCACTTTACGCTAAAAAATAATTGATTAAAATAAAAGCGTATTGTTGCGTTCAAGAATGAGTAAGTTGTATTAATAAAAAAAATTTTAAAAATTAAATCTTCAGAGAATATTTCATATTATGGTCGCAACAACTAACATTTAGGAGGGAGAGTAATTCAGCTAATTCCTTGCTTTCAGTACAAGCTCATTATGATTGCAGTGAGTTGCATACAGTAGATTTAAAGATTAGAAATAATCCTAGCTTCCATATCTGAATCAGGATGGCACTTTAAGTAGAAATTCAGATTAAAAATTAAAAAAAAGACACTATATTATTCCCTGTCTTATCTATTATTCAGCAAGCCACAATGTGGCAGCTAAACTGTTCTCCAAATTGTTTGCACCACATTTACCTCAATAAAATATTCAGATAATCGTAATTTCCCAAAAGTCTTCTCGATACTTTAAACTGGTTATAAGGTTACCCTCTTCAGTAAAGTCGAAAAGTGTCAACAGGTTTACCTTATTATCATTTCAAGCTCTCTTTTACTCGAAGGAGTTAACAAAATCTGTGTAAACATACACCAACAGAATCCACTTTCAAGCTGATTGGCTATCTGGTTTTACTGATTGTCTCTTACTTTCTTTCTCTCCCGACACTGTGTCACTTTGTTTCTTTCTTTCTTTCTCTCTCTCTCTCTCTCTCTCTCTCTCTCTCTCTCTCT
>NC_068990.1:19502755-19514305 GCF_001194135.2 Octopus bimaculoides
TAATATTAATGATCAAATGGTGAAAACAGAGTATAAGAAAAAGCAGTTTTGGCACAGAAATTGTTTCGGCTTAAAGTGGCACTGCTCCAGAGTGGGCATAGAACGATGCAATAACACCAGATGCAACGCACAATGCAAATCAGCCTCTTTAATTTCTTTAATTTTAAATTCCCATTTTTAAATATATATATATATATGTAACCACATGTGAATCGTTGGCGATTTTTTTTAACCTCCGTTTTCTTTTTCTATTGGACTTTCCTCTGCTTCTGAAGATGAGCTTTGCTCAAAACGTTAAACCATCTTTCTTTCCTTCCCTGAGCATCTGCTAATACTTTACATGTACCACGTCCTCGTGTTGTCTTTTTTTGTGTTTGTTCTTCGTCTTTTTTTTTATTTACTATATATAGAGATAGATAGACAGATAGATAGTGTAAAGAAAATACGTGTTTCAAGAAATCAATAACTATAAACTAGACTATGACTGGAAGATAACTGTTTACTGAAAGTAGCCGTCTTTACCTCCCACTACGGCCTCAAGACTGTTCCGGGATCTGGCGTATACGCTATGTTAGCAGATATTTGAAAATGCTGTAAAGTACTCCTTAATAAGTTCATCTTGAATCTTACTCTTGAGATGTGTCCTTGAACGGAGTTTGTCTGCTGTGGCAATAGAACACATATACTGGTCAAACCTTTCCATTTGCTGATAAATATATACTCGCTGAGATTACGGTGTGCAAATAGTAGTATACTTATTATAAAGCCCTTCTTTCAGGAATAATAATGAATGTAAAATTATATATGCATCTTAAAAACTATTTTCTAAAGCATGATAAACCTTGATTGCTTTTGAAAATTATTTCAACTAGCGGAACCCACGAATATTTCACAGAGTTAATAGTAAACATTTTGGGTTATTTTTGAAAACTTTATCTAAAAAACCTGAGGCGTTGCCTGTGTTGTGTCTGTATGAAAAGATAGTCGCTCGTCTACTAATCATTGAAAAGTGAAGGAAACTGGAATACGATGATTACTTAATGTACTTTATATATGTATATATATATAATCAGCATGATCCTTCATTATGTACACAGTGAAAAGCTTCTGTGGTCAACATCATTCTTTAGTTTTCATAAGAGATGAAAGGAAGGAGAAAAAACATTTGTTGATAATTCTAAGTATTTTTCTACTCGTTACACAATAACTAATATATAATCTCTCACCATTAACGGTTCTCTATCTCAAAGTCTTATATATGTAAAATGACATAAAATACAATAGATACCTATGCCATTTCCTTTTTGCTTTAATCTACATTTCGTTTCATATACAATGGTTACATTTTTAGTAATAGAAAATTGTTAGCTAGGAAGAATGTGATACAGGCTGGGCGTCATGCTTAACCAAAAATGGAAAACAATTTTTCTGACAAATTGGTGAAGGAAACTTTAAAACTTCACTATATTTATCTCTAAGTTTAGAACTATCACCATTAACAATAGGCTCTTATGTATGAATTTTTCTGTAGTTATGCTGTACACTTATCCGCCACCGAATTCCTTGATATTAAGTTTCAAATCCCTAAGGACAAAGCTCTGAACCAGTAACTCATTCAATTATATTTTTGTAACACAATTATTATCCCTGGGTAAAGGAGGCGAACTAGCAGACTCGTTATCTCGCTAGGCGAAATGCTTAGCGGAATTTCGTCTGTCTTTACGTTCTGAGTTCAAATTCCACCGCAGTCTACTTCGCCTTTCATCCTTTCGAGTTCGATATATTAAGTACCAGTTGCGTACTTGGGTCGATCTAATCGACTGGCAACCTCCCACGCCAAAACAATATTTTGAGCCTTGTGCCTAGAGTAGAAAAGAATTATTATCCCTGGGTAGCAACTATTGTTTCCTATTTGCTTACCCATACAAAGTATGAGGAATGGCTAATATTTCTTTCAAACTTTTGTTTTTGTTACATTTATTCAAACCCCAAAGAATCCCTCTCAACACATGGTTATGATGATCCCCTAATATTCCTGCTCAACATTAGAGATGCAAGTATTGTCAGCCACTAAAGGACATGCTCAATTAGCTAAGGTCAAGGAACGGACTAGCAAATTGTATGTATTGATCAGAATCTTCGCTATGACGATATTTCTACTTCAGCAACGTTTACTCTTTCTGAAATGTAATGGAAAATTGGTCAGTTTTAAAACAACTGTGTCCAGGTCACAAAAGCAAACTTTGAAAGGAATAGTATTAATTTCCTTTGATCTATAGATAGATATAGGAAACTTCACTTACTGACCAAAGACAAAAAGAAAAAAAAAATTAGAAATGGTGTTACACGGTCTTATGGTGTCAATGTCTAATTTTCACAGAGAGTTATACTCTTATTATAATCCTTGAATTACTATAATCCTACAGTGTGTAGTGACGGTAAATGTTTGAATTAAATGTACGGTAAATCCTATAGTTTTCCAACTTTTCCACCTTTGTTATCTCACATATCGTTTGTCGATCGATGATGTGGTAATTGAGGCTTGTTTCAAAGCTGAAGGATCGGACAATAGACCGGATGATTGCAAAACAAACATCTAAACCACTCAGCTATGCTAGTGTCCAATACATAAGTATTATTGTGTTTAAATATGTACTTAGGTATATCGATTAGTATTTCTCGTAACGTGGCATCATCAAGACTAGACCTTAGCAAATAGTGTTTCGGTTATACACAATACGAGTACTCAAACAAATAGCCACTTAAATGAAATAGCTTTCTTACTTGCAAAGAGAAATTAATTAGATACTCTACGAGAGAAAACAAGCTAATAACAGAACCTGGTGGAAAGAGCAGCTAAATCTTCAAGAAATATTTTACCTTCTTTAAATAATGCACTCCCGGTTACAAAATAGCTGAAAAAAAAAAAAACTTAGAACAAATTCGTATGAAAATATTTGATAATAGGGCTGCTCATCAAGTAACTACCACGTCTACTCAACAAAATTACAAAAAAAACATGACATACATATAATTCAGCCATCGTTTATTTTAGAATTTTCTTGAATCGGAAAGCCTTGTATTCCATTATAATTTTTGTTATGCGTCAAATGATAACAATCTTACATATATTTTCTAATTCTCAGTCAGTGTTATTTATTTTAATTATCTTCAAAGAACTTGTCGGTATAAAAACAGAAGTTTCTTTGTATTAACACCTGCTTCTCTTCATTCGTATCTAAACTGGATGGCTAACATTAATTTCAAGCCTATATATTTATTTGTGTAAACCATAATGTTGCCTTACCGTGCCAGTTGGCATATGATCAACAATTCGACAGTAATAAATAAAACTATGTAGACATCTTGAAAAACGAAAAATGAACGAAAGAAATCACTTAAAATAGCCCAGAATATCAATATCGATTAGTTATCTAGAATATCATAGTATTAGCTTTGTCTCATTGGATAAATTCATTTACCGCTTTCATATATACACACATGTGTATTATATATGTGTGTGTGTGTGTTAAGTAAAATGAGACAACAATGCCAAGGCCTTGTGGAATTTATGTCTCTACACTATCCATTTGTAATAACAAAATATGAACTCCAGTCGGAATCTCCATACCATGGGCAAGAAGCCTTTCTACCCATTCTACACTTTCTTTGGATAATGGAACTGTAACTTTAACATCCTACATATATTCTTATTTTTATTGTTATTCTCTTATTTCCCTTTATACTTCCTATAGTCATCATTTTCCAAAAATAACTTCTTATATTGAACTCTATTATTTCCCTCTAGTTAACTCTATCTCACATATTGTTTCTGATGAAGGGATATCCCTAATATCCCAGAAGCAACTGTAAGACTATCTTTCTCTTTATAAACATCCTATTAATTCCACACAGCCTTGGCTTTGTTGTCTCATTTTATTTAACATATACATGCTTACACACAACCTGCATTAGACTCCTCACTCGTATTATTATCGAACCGATAGTCTAACTACGGTCCTCCCGTAGCACGTACATAGTCTTACCAGCCATCTTGGTTCTTCTGGATACCAATAACTCTCATATATATATATATATATATAAGATATTTTATACATCTTCGTTCAGTTATGGTCTATTATATTATGTTAGAAGTAGATCAAAAATGAGGTTAATTACAGTAAGTCTTAATTTCTATGCACTGCATCATGAGAATCTTAGCTCGAACTATCCCATTCTTCTACAATATGTGCACAGAGGGGGATCAGTGTTAAAAATAACATTCACTAATTATCAACGCTGCCTCTCACAGCTTTGTATTGCTACTATTTAGTATAAGCTATTTACAGATAAAGAAGCGGTTATACACTATACATGTACTCAAGCAAATATTCACTTAAATGAAATAGTTTTCTTACTTACAAAGAGAAGGCAACATTTTACTGGTCTTTTGTGTAAACTCTCGGAAAAAGGGGACATCATTTCATAAAAGTGAGATTAATTTATATCTATAAAGAGTGTTATAATGTTTGGTATTGATATATGTTCAAATATAGAAATAATCTGTAAACATATGGTAGAGATATCTTATGCCTAGAGCAAAACTTTATAATTAGCTATTACACTGAATTTGTGCAAAATGAGATGATGTTACCATTGAAATCTATTGATACATTCACTAAATTTGATTTTCTCTGTAACTAATCATTGCAGGTGTAAACTGTTCCACGCTACGATTCTTGGCCAACTGCATGAAATGTAAGCTACATATAATCCGTGTCACACATATTATCTTCAAGAAGCAAGTGCATATTCGATGATGACGTGTTTCTATATAAACTTATTTCGAAAAAAGGTACCATGGCCAAAACAATAAGTTTTGAATGGTCTGGGATAACCTTAGGTTTACATAGAAGAAAACAACAGCGATCCAGAAGCCTCTGTTGATTTATTCCTCACTATTCACCTAGTGAAATTATTACTCAATATGTATGTATGGGTACACAAAGTTTTAAAAAATGATCATTTTATTACATGATCTCTAGTTACTTTGGAAGATTTGGAGATAATACTCGTCACTATATAGCAGATGTTTTTATAACTAACTATGCTGAATTGAAATCAATTCCGAAAGTATGGTAACGTCTGTTCAATTAACTCGTTTATATTGTAGCTACAGAAAACTGAAACTGCAGAGCTTTTATGAAAATCAACATTCTCATACTTTCGTGAATTTCGTGGTTTCACTATCAACATAATGGAGCACATCTATTTATTTCATTGATTGTGGATTGGTAGTTGACCAAGACAAAACTAACCACATTTAAATTCCTCGTTTACATAGCATTAAATCCAAAATAAATTCTTTACAGAGTTTAGTTAGGTTCGTTATAACTGTTACCCTTCATTGCATTTCTCAGATTTCTTATTTTATACAAAAGTGGTTCAACCTTCGCACGGAGAATAGTTATTGTATAAACAGACGACCTCAGCACATGAGTTTGCACTACATAAGTCATTTTGATAGATAGTTGATTCATTTACTAATAATTTATCTGTTTACTGAAGCAAGTGTAGTACATTGTAATGCGAATATTTGAAACACACAAAGTCATTTTGTTTTCGAGGGGAAAAATATCAGTCGTAAAAGAATGATCATCAATTGTTGTCAGGGGAGTATTATTTCTTAGAATGATTAGGGTTACATTGCAATAGTAAATTGAATATTTGTCGTGAAGGCCAAGAAAGTGATTGCAAAAGCAAAATATCGGTTATAAGGCATAAAACCTTCATTCTCGTGGTGCCAGAAAGTTTGATATAATGGCCTGAATTATCATTTAATAAGGGCTAAATACATCATTACAGAAACACATTTGGCTAACTTCCAGGATATTTTATTCTTCTGGGAATTCATTTTCCAAAGAACACTAGATAATATAGACAGATATAGCAGGAAATATTTGCGCTCTTTCAAATTTCTCCAAATATATTAGTGCACTTAGAGCATAGGTGGCAATTTCAAACCTTGGTCAGTAGGAAATGATTCCCAAACGTTTAACATTTCTTAGAATTTTGTAATTTTGTAGTCTCCATTGAAGCACAAGAGATCACAAAATTTCGTTCTAACAACTATTTCAGGTTGTATTATTGAGATTGCATTGAATAATGGAATATTGATCTTCGATATTCAAAGCGTCTTTGTTTTATTACATAGTAAATGTTACAGTTAGAACAATAACAGGGAAACGATACACTTGATGCTGTTAGTGATTAGTACCATGCCTGCAATAATTTAGCATATCTATGGTTGAAGGTGTTGCAATCACTAATATCCGTTGCCTGTTGTAGCCAGTTTACCTTAAGACAGTAGAACGTGACATGGCTGAGGATTTACCTGCTATTTGTAGCAAGTCAATGCATTCTTCTCTGTGCGATATTCTGTATTTTGTAGATGCAATGATGGAGATCATCATAAATTTACGATTTGCCGACACATTCATTAAAAACACATGCAGTACAAACCCGTATGCAGCGACTGTCTGTTTACAAAATTTCTTATTTTTCTACATACGAATGTTGAAGTTAGCATTGAAAATTACCGAACCTGATACATAACTCTACTGAATTCCTGCACATAGCCCCATAATCTCTATTAGAACGTCTAGATAAGTTCAGCACATATTTGTTGAAAATATATTCTCTTTGCCTGTAACAAAGTCATACATGTCACATTTCTCGTGTCTCTATGCTTTTGTTTTATACATTGGGTATTTTAATATATTGTAAAATAGAAGCATTTATTGTGGAACGTTCCATTTTTTTAACATTACATAACATTTTATCAATTTAGTAATTACATATAATTTGAATGAAACTTTTGAGTGATTAAGTGGAGGGAAACAAATACAATACAATACTGTCTGCATATTACAAACATTTGTGTTTTTGTGTTCGATCGACGAACTGCCTTTCCATTCAGAGAACTACAACAGACAGACAATTCGACATAGCTTGAGCAAATAAACTATCAAGGTCTGGCTTCCATGGAAAATACACAACATTCCATTACTGTCTTTGTTAAATAAGAGAGAGACGTTTACTCTGCAAATAAAATATAAAATATCTGAAGCCGAATCAAATAAAATTCCTACTCAAGTCAATAGTTGGGCTTCTAAATATCATTTCTTGTCTCAGAAAGCTATCTATGGGCAACACGAATTAAAAACAAACAAAATCAGCAATAAAGGTATGTGTGTATCGATAGTATATCCTTACACATGCAACTACTGTTAAACGTGCACACAAACAAATATAGGTAAGTATTAAATTACACACAGATACATACAACGATTCACGTTCGCGCATGCGTGTGGTTATGTTATTCTTCCATAGATGCAACTAGAGATTTTCTTACAAATACGAACACTTGTGTCCGTCTGTGTCTTTTTTTTTTTTTGGTGTCTGTGTATATATGTGTAGGTATAAAGAAAAATACGAAGACTCACTTTTCTTAAATACTACGTGTATGTTTACAACAATTTGGTAAACACTTGAAACAAACGATTTCGACAGATAGCAATCATCTTAATATTAGGACTACACTTCAGACAAGTCTATTTTGTATTCACGGCAGCACGAATGAACTATCTGACATTTTCTAAGGGAAACATCTATTTATTTCTGTTTGCTATCCTAACATTTAACCTTGCCCTCAACTCCATATGTATTCTTTTTTTATATATATTTATATAATCAAAGTTAAGTGTTATAAGTTAAGCAGTAAATAAATGCTGGATTTTTAACCGAATGCAATAAACTTTATTTCAACTAATAATAATAATAATAATAATAATAATAATAATAATAATAATAATAATAATAATAATAATAATAATAATTTCTTCCATCAGTGTTAATATATTTTTATATGAAAGCTATAGTCATTTCAACGTAATCTCGGCTATTGCTGATATAGTTTATATGTATTTGGGGGTTTAATAAATACAATTGACACGATGGTTTATAAATACGAAAAATAGAAGAACGAAACTAAATGCCTTAATGCTTTCATCCAGGCCCTCAAACGTTTCGGCAAATCTGCAAAACTCATTTCAGCATGTTTAACCTAATATAGTGCGACAAGTGTTACATAGTTTTCTACGAAGCGAATACGCACAAATGTTTCGATTCCTGATTGGCACAAGATAGCTGATATTATGTTATTGGTTATTGTTGTTCTGGGAGAAAATTATAGACATCAAAATAGCCCACTTAGACCCTAGTCACTGAGTTCTTAGTCACTTAGTCATAATCAAGTTGATCATTGTTACTTACGTCACAATCACTTAACTGACAACGCCTTATAAATATTGTTTTATTAAAGAAACTTCAAAGTCTTCTCTGACTTTGGCGAGCGGCGTAAGTCAAACTAACTTCATGGTAAACCAAAACACCATCTGATCTATTTGAACTCACTGTATTCATAGTACAGTACCACTTGTTAAACCTTCAACCTCTGAATTATTAGGGAAAGAACAGTTAATTACGCACACTCCTCTTCGTGAATGGTGCTTTAATTCATTGAACTTGGAAAAGTAAAAAAAATTTCACATTGAGCCGAAATAAATAACGCAAGTTATTTTGCCTTGTTATAAAGTTCTGCTAAACCAGCAAACCTGAACAACGGATAGAACTACTTTTAAAGACCTAATGTCACATTAAGTCATTTGTTGTTTCTATAAAGATGAGTGTTTGTTTCTAGTTTCTTCACTTCCCAATATCACACAGAACTTAAATCACAGCATGTTTCTCGAGCAAACGTTAAACGTTATATTATAAATTTTCTACACATTGCACAGCAACCTGGTTTTATACGTAAGTTGATTGAAGTGAAATCAATGGAAATAAACTGCTATGTAATTACATGAGAGAAAGCAAACCATTTTACTGTGAGCATGGAATATCAATCGAGTATTGTTTAAACGGTTGAAAGATCACGTATTTGTATCGTATTCCCTCCAATTACATGTGAACACTAGATCACATAATTGCTAAATTGATAGCCACTAATCTTAATTAATAGCTTGATCTGCTAGAAATAGCAGTCATTCACTAAAAGTACATCATCTTAGTAAATGAATGGAAACCGCAGATATTATAAACCAAGTTACATTTAAAGGATGACAAAATTAAGATTCTCTTGCCTTTGATTACAAACCCGCTAATGAGGGGTAATTTGGGTCTAAACATCTCCCCCATTTGCAATTTATTACTATTATCATTCTATTAAACACACTAAATTCAGAGTAGTTCTATATTCTACTTCTTATATAGAAGAGAGGCACATTCCCGAATCTTTAGTTTACGTCATTCGTCACAGCCAATCATATTCACGAAAACTTCTACGACTTTTCTTGTGGCTTGACGTTTACTGACGTAATCTACCGTCAGCTTTCTTCTATTTCCTATTTCACTGAAAATGCTTAAATATATGAAATATTGGCTTTAAATTTTGCACAAGGCCAGCAAGTTTGACTAAGACGAGTAAGGCAATTACATCGACACCAGTGCTCAACTGGTATTTATTTTATCGACCCATAAAGTATGAAAGCAAAGTCATACTCGGTGGAATTTGAACTCAGAACTGACAAATTGCCGCTAAGCCTTTTGTCCAGCATGGTAGCGGTTATGTCAGCTCATTGCCTTATGAATATATTAAATAATGGTTATATTTGTTTATATGCTTATAATTTCCTAACAATGAGTCTGTGTGAATGACCAGGAATATATTATTCCTTGTGCACTAACTCTAAATTTAATGTAAATTGGTATTAGACATGAGGAAAACTATTTTGATATAAAGGAGTTATGCAGACATACTAACGACAATGATATATTCGTGTTCATCTCAGTTAGCCTTCTCCGTTAGTTTTATGCTCCATCACGCTTCTTATAATGTTTAGAAATGCTGTTTGTAGTGTCGATATGTAAGAAGAAATAATTTTTTTTACCGAAAACATCATTGATAGCACTCCAACAACGGTTACATGAATTATTTAAGTGATGATTTAAAATCCTTACCTTGTTCTGTTTAAAAGTTTCATCCTGGCCCTTGAGTTTCTAAAGCTAAGCCCACTGTTTTGCAAGCATTCGCCTCAGGTTTCTTGTTTGTGATAATTTTGTGCTGTTTCTGCATGATTCATGGTTTCTAACACCCATTCTGATTCTACTCTCGAAAAATCCTGCAAAAGTCAAGAGTGTTACTCTTCTCCGTCTGATCAAATTATTAAAATAAACTGAAAATAGTTATATGTTAATGTTATCTTAGAAATACATTAGTTTTGTGTGTGCATCTATATTCATAAATACATTATCATATGTATTATAGTAAGCTATTTAATGGCGGGCTTATAGCTAAAGTATCATTGTTGTATGTAGTTCAGTGATGACGTAACTACTCGTTAAAATAGATTATCAGCATTTACGATGCAACTGGAAGAAGGAAACGGAATATGTTTCTTACTTTCAACAAAATTTTATGTATAGTTCCCAACATTTAAAAATCAGATTTCTATAGCTATATGCAATGAAGCTCTATCGATTCAAATAAAGTGAATAAATATACCGAAATCTACAACTGAGTTGTCTCTTGATCGGAATATGTATTTCTACCAAAAATGATTGTTCGATAGCTCAAAGAAAGTACAGAACTCTGTTAAAAAATATCAGATAGAACATCAATTGTTATATATTGTTATGTTCGAGAATATTTTTCTAGCATTGTTCCAATGACAATACGGAGTATAGAAATATGTTCCAAGCATAATTTAATCGGGCTTATGAACTACAAATTTACAGAGAAATGTCTAGACGTTGTATAAAAGACAGCACCAATAATAACATCAGCAATGACAACGATCGCAAAAAAAAAAACAAAAAAATCATAACAACAACGATAATAACAAGAGTAATAAAGAGTGTAACTGTGGTAATAGTAGTAGCGATTGTTCTGGCAAAAATTACAATGGCAAAGTAGAACAAAGAAATTTAGATAAAATACTTGTTTGAAACAAACATCTCAAGTGAGAAACTGATAAGACAAACGAAAGTGAATTTAGAACCAGAAAGAGAATGAAAGAAAAGCATAAAGATAAGAAGTGAGAGATTTGTTGATTGTTAGCTTGGAATTTAGTTTAATTATTTGTCGTTAATTAATCATTTTTAATATACTTCTTTGAAATTTCTTCAACTTTATATTTACATCGGACCCTTGAGATTTTGCTTCAGTTTTATCTTCTGTCTTCTATTGTATTCATTGTTCATACACGTCTCCTGCAAATATCATTTGGCTTTCATTGTGTGACAAGATTCCGCGCACTTTTCAGAAACATAAAGAACTGGAATCGCGTGTAACCGATCGATAGTTTGTCGAAGTCCCTGATATAGATAGTCGATATTCATGCCTTATCATCAGTATGTTGCCGTATATAGATCCAACAAAGATTGTTCGATACGACAGAGCACAAAGTAGAATAACAATCACCTGAGGTA
>NC_068990.1:19514315-19519947 GCF_001194135.2 Octopus bimaculoides
TAACCAAAGAGGAAAAATCACTGGAACTAGTGCTAGAAGGGGAATGTATTGTTTCACTATTAACAAGATTGGAATAGGATTAATTCGACAAGGGAAATACATCTGTGTTTGCGTACGACAAAATAAAAAATTTAAAAAAACCGAAACAAAAAAAGAAAAATCCGACTTAACCCATCGTCAGCGTAAATTTGAAGTAGAAGTATATGAAGGTCAACTGAAGTAAAAGAACATAGTATAGAGCCAATGGAAGATGGACATTAGGAAGGGAAAAAACAGGATTTTAGTGAAGGAAAACCATGTCACTAGTTCACTCCATCTATTCTTGTGCTGCGGAGTGAACATTTAATATTCGCTGGCATATGACACAATGGGGACATCTCTCGGCGGTCGCTTGATCTGCATAAAATAGTAGCTAAACTGCCTCGACATTATACCATTCCGACTTCATTTATAGCTACATTCGATAATGTTGTACTCTGTAGCACTAGAATGACAGTATGATCACGAACAGAGCAATGCTGAGCATATGTCGAATCGATAGTGGATTGCACAACTATAACGATGTCTCAGATTAATATAGCCTTGATCTCCGTCGGTTGCAACAACGAGTATTCTAGTTGACCTGATCAACGGAACAGCCTGTTCGTGAAATTAACGCGCAAGTGGTTGAGCACTCCACGAACACGTGTCCCCTTAAAGAGAGAGATTTAGCGTGACACAGAGTCTGGCTCTTAGAATTACTGGTACAACTCATTTTTGCAAGCTGAAGGGAAATAAAGTGCCTTGCTCAAGGGCACAACGTGCTACCGGGAATAGAACTCATGGCTATACGATTGCGAGTCGAATACCCTAACCTCTGAGTCACGCGCTTTTACAACTACTTTGCTGTTGACATAGTGTTGATTTCGAACCCGTTCGCAGGCACAACAGTAGCATTGTTAAGAAATTGAAAAAAAAAGTAGTAAAAAATGTATGGTTGTGTGGTAAGAAGCTTGCTTTCCAACCATATGGTTCCAAGTTCAGTCCCACTACGTGGTACCTTGGGCAAGTTTCTACTACTGTAGTCTCGGGCCGACCAAAGCTTCGTGTTTGAATTTCGTAGATGGAAACTGAAAGAAGCCCGTCGTATATATGTATATCTATATATTTGTATGTCTGTATTTGTCCCCTCACCATCGTTTGACAACCGATGTTGGTATGTTTACGTCCCCGTAACCTGGCAGTTCGGTAGAAGAGACTGATAGAATAAGTACTAGGCTTACAAAGAATAAGTCTTGGGGTCGATCTGTTCGACTAAAGGCGGTGCTCCAGCATGACTGAAAGAAGTAAAGGATTAACAGTAAAGGGCAAAATATGTTCCGTGATACACATATGGAAGGTCCTGGAAGGTCTATCTCCCAAATTTCGAATTAAAAGCAATACCAATCACCGAACTATACAGCCCTGCGTAATACCAAAGACCCCTCTTCTTCTCGAATAAGGACACTGTACTGCAACAGCTTGAGTTTCAAGGGACCACAACTGCTTAATATCCTGCCAAACAACCTCAGAGATTTGCGAGGTGAAGATGTGAAAACTTTCACAAGGCACCTGGGCTAATTTCTATCTGAAATCCCGGGTGAACCCACTTCGCGGCGGGAGGCACAAGGAAGAGCAGCTTCGTCTAACCCGCTTCTTCACCAAAAACACTACAAAAACGAGACCCCAAAATACTGAAAAGTGGCGCTCCACCCTCTGGCTGAAACCAGTAAAGGAGTAAAAGAAAAAATAATAAAATAAAACCATGAAACAAATAATGACTGTTTTGAGACTATAAAGAATGTAATGAAGATTCTAGTGATATTCAGGACGGTGATGGTGGTGATTGTCATGATGGTTTTTCTGATGAGGATGAGAGAAAAGCAAGAGTAATACATAAAGAGAAAAAAAATCATGAAAATATTAATTATGAAAATGGTTAGGATGAACGTGAAGATATCGTAACGAGATTGATGATAGTTCAGAAACTTCTTCACCACCTCCCCATCCTGGACGTCATAAAGTGATTTTTGAAAAGATGATGATACGATCGTGATCATACCATAACAATGATAATAATAACGATGATGACGTTGATGCTGATGATGCTAATGATGGACTCCCACGTCGAAGGCGATGTATGAGTGTTCAACTTTCACTGAATGACCTGCGCAAATGATTTTGTTTATAATGATCAGATGTAGGTGTTCTACATTAGCTCACTCCCTTCATCAAATCGATGTTGCCTTATTTAATCGAGCCCGAAAGGATGAAAGGTAAAGTCGACCTCGGCGGAATTTGAAATCAGAACGATAGGCTACAACAAATATTCTGCTCTGTGCCACAGATTTGCTTGTCAGTTGTTTGACCATAACCATTTGAGCATGTCCCTTAGTGGTTGACGACAAATGCATCTTTGATCACGAGCAGAAGCAGTGGAGGCAGTATCACAGCCATAATTGAGAAGAATTGTTTGGGGTTTGCATAATTCACCTCTGGAAACGTGTGTTTCGTGCAACATCCTTAAACAAACCTTATTCAAAGACCTTTTGAGTGGGACGGGCTGCTCGGTATAAAAAAAATTGTAACTGCATCTCACCTGCAAGGTCATGCGCTGTTTATCCGAGTGGTGGTAATGGTGTTAGTGGTGGTAGTGTTCGTGGTAGCGGTGGTGATGGTGATGTTGGTAGTGGTTATAATGAGGAGGGTGGTGATGCTGAATATAAAGGTGATGGTGATTGTGTTGGTGATGGTAATGATCATGATAATGATGATGATAATGAAAAATAATGAAATAAAGTGGAATATATTGCAAATGCACAACGTACATAAAACTGAAGTAAAAATAAGAAAAAAGCCAGGAAGAGGAGAAAAGGATAGGATATATTTCACTAATACCTTTGAGAATTGTTCGGTTTTATTGATGATGAATGATGAAAAGTTAAACTACCATTATTAAACTGTAGAACGTAAACATCTCAGAAGATTTTATTCATCAAAATTGTTTCTGTTATTCAAAATGAATTTAGTGCAGAGAATGAGAAAAGCTTCAAAAAATTAGATTACAATTGATTTTTATACACAAAAGGATATATTGCTCTCCGTTGAAATAACGTGATGGAAATATATTACAATATTTGTCAAAAAGCATCGAAGGATACCAAGAAGAAAATAGGAGACGAATGGTTACGTGGAATTGGTTTTTATAAAGTAGTAGATCAGGCTTCTACAGAATATTTATGGTTAAGTTCATTTTGGCCTTAGCTAAAGCCGTCTTTATATTTCTCAAATTCATCATGTCCTTAAAATCAACAAAGTAGGGTGTCAGTGCAGGTCTAGCAGTCGTCTTCATGTGAGTGATAGGTCTGTTTTTATATGTGAGTGTGAGAGATTTGTGTACGCGATACGTTGCTAGTACTGATTGCATTAAAAGTTCAGCTGTTGCTTTTCTTTTTCTCAATGTTGTAGATGATTCTGGTGTGAGCTCTGACTAAGTCTGTGATCGAAGACATACGAGCAGACAACATACAATATGTTGTCTGCTCGTATGTTTCCGTGTTTTATTACTGAAAGATATAAGCCAGAGACACCCACTTCCAAACGGTCATGTACACGCAAATCTGTATATTTTCTACTCGCAAATCAATTTATTGCTGAATGCAAATATCCGTTTATATAATGAAAAAGATCACATTACGAAATTACACTTACATAGACAAGGTGTGTACATTGTGTATATACATAAACATATAGACATACATATATACATACATATATCCATATATGTGTGTTTGCGCGCGTGCAGTTTGTGTATGAATCGAAAGAAAAGTATCATTTAGGTAAAGATAATTTTTCCTCATATATTTAACTAATTACTATCTGTCTGAATAAGCTAAGTACTTTGGCAGTATACGAAAGCAACAGCATTCGTTTAAAGGAATGTAAATTTATCATTATAACAAGGTGCATTATTTTTAGAGTCGTTGCAATAGATTTATTTGTCTAAGGAGATATAAACGTGTAGTGGTTTGCAATTAGAATGTTGATGTGGCAACCTAAATATACGAGTAATTTAGTGTGTCAATCTACAATTTCTACCACGTGAATTTTATCATGTTAAAAATTATTTTGCGCTAAGGACCATATCTACTTAAATGATTAATTTGTATAGTGTTAAGGAAAAATGCTCTAAAGCTGAAATAAGTAATAAATACGATGTTAGTTTCTGTAAAGTAAGGTTTGATGTGAAATTTATACTTGTCTCAAAGACATTGCAATGTACAAGATGTAAACTGTATTGACTCGGCAATCAAAGATACATTATAACTTCTCGTTGTTTTATCGCTTGTAATTCAAAGTGTCGCTCTGTTTTACTTAGTATAATATTCCAATAACAGATGACTATGAACAGAATTGATCAAACCTAAAAAAACGACAGACATAAATGTCTAAGTGATATTTTTCCGAATTAATATTGCAAAATTGAGCTTATACAATTTTTTTTATCGCTGTTAAATAATAAGGCTCCAATAATTGGAATAATCTATACAAAGATCAGAGATGTTGAATGGTTACATTGAAAGGGTAACATTTAATAACCTTTGATTGTATTGCTTTTAATATCTATATTTGCCATTGAAATGGATAATTGCTTACAGATTTTATTTATCCCTACCTTATTTAAATTGTTTTAATTGCTTGTATCGAACGATCAGTAAAAATGTTTATTCTATTAAAGTGTTTTTTTATGGCCATTTTTCTCTTTTAAATGTTATATATATCTTCTATATTTTGATATCTACAGAGAAATAACGGACAACATATATACTTCATAGTACGTTGATTTTATTAATTAAATGCATTCAATACTTCGTAGAATATCGAAAAATCTTTTTGCCCCTAAAGTATTCAAAATTGTAGTCCAATAAATGTTGACGTTTCTTCTTGAAAGCAACATAAAAAAATAACCCAAAAATTAACAAACTTAATAGAGAGACTAACTAAGAATATTATTCAATGTATAGGCTGTTTATTGTCTATATTGCAACAAACTGTGTTAAAATATAATACATGAACCGGGACTAAATTTCTATATTCCAAATAAGTATTTGACTTTTGGCATCATACAGCGTTACTTTTCATTAAATTAAAGTAAGTTTGAAATAGAGTGGCGTTAAACAAAAATAGACATTTGCTAATATTGCTGAAAATATTAAAAAAATTACAATGAAGGAATTAACAGACGAATAGATTTCTTTTGTGAGTGTTGCTATATATTGCTGAAGGGTTTATTTTTTGCTCAATAAAACAACTTGTGTCCAAATGAAATAAAGCTTTGTAGCATACGTAAAGGACTACTTAATATGACACTCGATATATTAATATCTACATATAAACAAACAAATGTTATTGTTTTAATTTTTTAAATATAATTTGGAAGGTTTCCAAATGTAGTAGAAAACCGAGTGCCAAAAGAAGTAGGAATTAAGCAAAAGTTTTCAATGTGAAATTTTTATCTACTGCAACCAAATATGTAGCAGCACTTCTTGATAAGATAATAGTTCTTTCTATCACACACAAGCGCCACTGCGTATATATATATATATATATATAT
>NC_068990.1:19520071-19520358 GCF_001194135.2 Octopus bimaculoides
GTATTTATAAAAATATATATAAAGGAGGCCATTAGGTGGACTGCTAATGTGCCCAGAACAAAATCACATGTCATGTGTCTACTAAGACCGAATAATTCTCAAAGTAGACACATGACATGTGATCTTCTTCTAGCACATTAGCAGTCCACCTAGCGGACTCTTTTATCTATATTTTTACATATACCTATACAATAATCCTTTGAGATCTCAGATATTTTTTCTGAATCTCCCTGATTCTTTTAATGTGTTTGCTCCCTGGTATTAAATTGATATTGATTAATATCCAA
>NC_068990.1:19520368-19521878 GCF_001194135.2 Octopus bimaculoides
CTCCCTGGTATTAAATTGATATTGATTAATATCCAATTTTTTACCCTATTGTTTAATTTATAGATAGATAGATAGATAGATAGATAGATATACAGACAGATAGATAGATACATACAGAGATAGATGGATAGATAGATAGATATACAAACAAGCGTGTATATATATGCGTGTGTGTGCATATGTGTGAATGCGTGTGTGTGTGCGTGCGTGTGTGTGTGTGCGTGCGTGTGTGTGCGTACGTTGTGTATGCAAGTTTTTATGTATATATATATGCGAATTTGTGAATTAATAAGAGGGTACTTCAGCAAGATGAATGTTTTGCACCACGTGCCAGATGAAACGCAACATATATTTTAGTATGGTGGCTTATGAAGTCTTAGTATATTAAGTGACACTTTTTACGTAATTTCACCATACTTTCTCAGTGAACAAAATCTTTGGGCCTATGTAGTTGCAGTACTTTACAGGTGAACGAAAGACAACATGGTATCACTGACACACCTTTGATCACATATTCTCTCGATCAGCTATGATCTGGATGCAAAGAATAACACTATTGATAAGAGTAATTTATTAAAATTAATAAAAGTAGCATATCTATAAAATGTGGTTTGATTCATCGTCATCAAATTATTGAAATCAATCCGAATTTTCAGAATACAACCCACAAAGAGATTTCTGCTTAGACTGTAATGGTTTTGTCTCTGAAATTTGTTTGAAATGTTATTAAACATATATGAGACTTTTTAAATATTGGCCCCAAAATGATATGCTGTTTTGACAAGGTTTCTCTCCTCTCTATAGAAACAAAATTAAATGATTAAAATACGTGTTACTCTGATATTTGTATTAATTTCGTTTCACATTTGCAAATTAAAAAAATGATAAAGTGACATTGATAGAATACAAAACCAGAGTAAAGAGAAAAATTTATATATTTTACGTTAACGCAACACTTAAACATATTTTTGTTTCACTTTGCTTTAAAGCCTGCTTGTTATTCTATATAATATTTCTAATGTAACCATATCGATTTGATAGTCAACATATAAACTAAATCAATTTTGATATTTTATACACACGATTTCATTATTATTATTTTCATTGTTGCAGGTTCGTGTCCAGATAGTGGTGCAATTTGCCAAAGTCGGTGAGATAGACACCCTTAAGGAACAATACTCGGCTGATGTTATTGTCAAAGGAAAATGGCGGGAACCGGCTCTTGATGGTCAGACACACACAGTAAGTTGTTTACATTTATAAAATACATTTGAAGAATAAAGAAAAATAGTGATATAATAAAGGCATGACATATATTTTTAAAATACTCATACGTGACACCTTGGGCAAGTGTTTTCTACTATAGCCTCGGGCCGACCAAAGCCTTGTAAGTGGATTTGGTAGACAGAAACTGAAAGAACCCCATCGTATAGTCGTATATATGTATATATATATATATGTGTGTGTGTGTGTGTTTGTGTGTGTGTGTGTGTGTGTGTGTGTGTGTTTG
>NC_068990.1:19521888-19527893 GCF_001194135.2 Octopus bimaculoides
ATATGTATATATATATATATATGTGTGTGTGTGTGTGTTTGTGTGTGTGTGTGTGTGTGTGTGTGTGTTTGTACCCCCACCATCGATTGACAACTTATGCTGGTGTGTTTACATCTCTGTAACTTAGCGGTTCGGTAAAAAGAGACCAATAGAATAAGTACTAGGCTTACAAAGAATAAGTCCTGTGGTCGATTTTCTCGACTAAAAGCGATGCTCCAGCATGGCCGCAGTCAAATGACTGAAACAAGTAAAAGAGTATACATTTATACCATTCACTTCAGACTCTCGAATTACAATTATTAAACAAGTGTTTCGCTGTTAATCTGCGTGTGACATATACACCAGTTAAAATTCTTTTCCATTTGTGGTGTGGTTAGTTATGGTTATATTTGTTAATTATATCATTATTTTCTTCGTGTGCCGTGATGTTATATTTGTGGGTACGCGGCAAAGGAAGATAATAACTACTTCAGATTTAGGTACCGTTCCAGCAATTCTGAGTTTAAACGTGAGGTCAATGAACTTGACCACAGAATTAAATCAGTACTTGATGTTGTTGACTCTGTCGGAATGAACTGCAAAGATAACCTCAGTGGGGTTTGAAAATAGAAAATAAATAATTTCAGAATGTAAAGTGCAATAATAAAGCGATTTCAGATTTAGACACAAGGGTTCCTGTAGTGAAGGATGGAGTTTCTCTTTACCACTTATCTCAACCGTTCACTGGAGCTACTTCTTATTGAAACCGGAAATATGAACGGAAATACTGACTTTGAAGGAATTCCATCGCAAAATGTGAAAAGCCGGATGAAATACTGTGTACCGAGGTTTTTGTTACAATGGGAAAAAATACCATATAAAAGCCATCAAACAATCGCGAAAACCGTTTCTAACTTTATTCGAAGGTGATAAATTCTGGTAGGATAGTGAAGTCGATTTCCTCGATCTCAATACTCAATTGGTTCGTATTTTGTCGAGCACGAAAGAATGAAAGGCATAGCTGACCTCAACTGCATTCGAAATCAGAATGAAAAGAGCCGGACGAAATGCTCCTAAGCATTTCGCCCGGAGTCGTAACAATTTCACAGCTCACCGCCTCAGCAATTACGAAAATAAAATTTAAAAGCATACTCAACATTCCGTTTAATTCCCACAATTGTTTATGAATATTAAAATTTATTTCTCCCCATCCACTACTTTTTTCAGTTCAGCGATTGCTTGAATAAAAAGATTAAGTTAGCGAGCAAAAAACAGAATAATAATATAATCAGTCTCTTCAATCTGGTCACATGCACTATTGCTTCCTGTCATACCTATCAGCTTAAATTAGGTCAAAAGCATGGCTATTATTCAAACGGAATTATTAGACAATAAGTTCTAAATAAATCTAAGAATGACTTTCACAGGATTTTGCTCATTTTGGCAAACAGGTCGTTGTTTACGTGCATTTTGTAAGCATGTGGGTTATTACAGTGGATGATCACTTGAAGCAGTTCTAGAACTATTCAACAGCAGTGAAGGAGTTCCAGAGTAGTGGATGTGGGACGGAATGATTGAATTATGAGTCTTGTGAGCTGTCTGCAGAAATCATATAGGAGATACCAAAGGAATGGCTGAAGATAGATTTCAAATTGTGGCACAAGGCCAGCAATTTCGAGGGAGGCCAGCAATTTGACCCTAGTGCTAGGCTGGTACTTGTTTTATCGACCTCGAAAGGAGGAAAGGCAAAGTCCACCTCGACGGAATTTGAACTCAGAACGTGCAGACGGACGAAATGCAGCTAAGCATTTAAACCGGCGTGCTAACGATTCTGCCTGCTTGCCACCATATCGGAATGGCGGAAGATACAACGCTCTTCATGCTAGGTTCAATGAAGATTTTTTTATTCTGGTAGGACTACACAAATGGGGTGGAGTAGCAGCAACTCAAAGATTTCTTTTGTGTCCAGAGAGAAGCTCAAAGGAAACAAAGCGGTAGAGGTGTTAGGCTTTTTCTAAGAAACTTTTCCTAAGAACTACCATTTCGGAATTGTAAGCATTTGGGTTTTTCACTTATTTATTACCGGAATGTTGGAAACAAATGATGTTGCAAGAGATTCGTTGTACAAATGCATTATCTGTTTTTCAACCCTTTGTTGGCCGGTGGTGTTGGAATTAAACTAAAGGCCATTGGGCGCCAGAGGTACTTCCTTTTATTCTGTCGCATTTCCGCACTATACATTACGTAATATTTGTTTAATCTTGTATATATGTGTGAGTGCATGATACAGAACAAGAAATTTAGCACTTTATAGATAGATATTTGTAATTATTTGTGTTTAAAGGAGGGGAATTAGAATATAATTTATTGACTGAAAAAAGAAAACCTTTATTGAAAGAAATCAACACTTCTTATAGTTTTATAAATTATATATATAGCACTAAATATAAAATGAAACAACATTTAGTATATCGATTCATACCAATACAAATACGAAGAAAATTGACTTATAGTTTAGAATATCTGAAAAAAGTGCAGAAAAAATAATTTCACAAAAGGCCAATGGAGTCCAGTTGGACCCAAATGGCCATATTTTATGCTATAACATCCATATAACTGGAAATGTTTAACTCAAAATTTGTATGCGTATGCCTAAACTATTGACAATAAAGATATAAAGTCACTTAAATAAAAAATCTAAAAGTTGCATAACTTTTAAAATTTGCTGTGGTCCCAAGGGACCTTACCGGCCCACGAAGGGTTAATGATAATCGATTTGAAGGAATTGCGCTTATATATTTTCATCTTTTCTATCACTTTTGTGTAGATAATATTTTGTACATGTAAAAAAAAAAGACCCTTACTAATTTGGACACCAGGCAATTAATTTTGAGGGGAGGGAATTAATAGATTGCATCGAATCAACCCCATTCCATTCAGTGTTCCAAACGTACACATATATACGGACATGTTTGACATTGACTATAATTTACACACACCGACAACAATTGCAAGGGGAGTGATTTTATCGCAGAAGCCTATACCGTTACTGGACTGCTATATATTTTATCAACTGCAGAGATATGTGAAGCAAAGTTGACTTAGGCAGGATTTGAACTTAGGACGTAAATAACTGGAAGAATTAATGCAAATAATTTTCTACAATCTAGCAATCCTTCCAGTCCAATTCCCTAATGTACATACGTAAGAGAAGACATGAGCGAATTCAAATTTAATAAATTTTTACAAATAAATTTCATCAATAACGTTGTTTTTCTGCTTCACTCTTCCTTTAGAGGATTAAATTATATGGAATGACGAACAAAACATAATCTGCTATAGTGCAGTATTTGTTTTTAGAATTAATATATCTTTGTGAGAAACGCACTACCATATAAATAATTTCAATTAAGTGTTACACACGTGCACACACACACACACACATGTATACACACACACACATATATATATGTACATACACAAACACTCACACACACATATGTAAATATATATATATATATATATATATGTATATATATATAGATATATATATGTGTATATATCTATACATACACACACATATGCGCGCGCACGCACACACACACACATACACACACACACACACACACACATATATATATATATATGTATGTGTATATATAATATATACATACACAGACACTCACACACATATATATGTAAATATATATATATGTATGTATATATATCTAGATATGTATATATGTGTATATATCTATACACACACACATACGCACGCGCGCACGCACACGCACACACACACACACACACATACACATATATATATATATATATATAACAGAAACTACAAAACAGAAGAGTACTTCGACGTTTTATGAAGAGTGATTTCGTGACATCGTTAATGTTGACACATTCTTTACTATTATCGAGCATAACATGAAATCCGAGCACTTTAAACAATTTCTCTTTCGTGCTTAAAGGACACTTTAGTGTGATTTCACTTTTCCTGTCCCCATTTTCATGCCATCTTAATGATGAGGTAATTGTGTCTGCTCCAAAGAAAAGTCCATTATTTTCACAACACAACTTTTGCACTTGCTTTTGATTTTCCGAATCGCATTCGTACTACAACATCATCAGTAGTCCACTTCCAAATACAATCCATGTATCCGAAAAACTTGCTCAACATAGTAATTCCTTAATTCACTTGCGTGATATTTCATTCCTAGATATAAAATATGCAACATGAGGCAATGTGTTTGATGTCTTTGTTGTTGTTTTATTGCCGCCCGATCAACCTGAATCGAATAAATTAAATTTATGGTTAAAAGGCATTTTAGCCTTCATCTTTCTTCCATTTTAGGTGTTTCAATGTTATTAACTGATGTCTTCGGTTAAAGACGGAGATTTGGTCGATATTCCATTGCGCAGACACGACTCTATGGTTACGAAGATCGTTTTGAAACATGGTTATTTTGGGTTCAATACCACTGCGCAGCACTTTGTGTAACTGTCTTCTACTATAGACACTGGCCAATCGAGAGTTTGGTTCATGGAAACTGAGAGGAAGCCCGTGTGAATTTTCATGCACACACACATACACACACACACACACACATATATATATTCTTTTATTTATTTCAGGAGTACCACCTTTTATCGAGTAAATCGACCCCAGGACTTACTCTTTGTAAGCCCAGTATCTGTCGGTATCTTTTGCCGAACCACTAGTGTTACAGGGACATAAATGCACCAGTGTTGGTTGTCACGTGATGCTGGTGAGAGGAGAAACACAGGCATATATATATATATATATATATATATATATATATGCGATGGGCTTCTCTCAGTTTCCGTCTACCAAATCCACTCACAACGCTTTGGTCAGCCAGAGGCTATAGTAGAAGACACATGCCCAAGATGCCACGCAGTGGGACTGATTTTGGTACCATGTGGTTCGTAAGGAAGTTACTTACCACACAGCCACTCCTGCACCTATATATATATATATAATGTGTGTGCGTGTGTGCGTGCGTGTGTATGTGTGTCTTTGTGTTTGTCTCCTACAACCCTTTAGCAACTGATATTTGCTTACATTCCCGTACGAATGCGGCTCGGCACAAGAGACCGATTTAATATGTGCCCGGCTTTAAACAGATAATGACTAGGATCGTTTTGGTGCCCCAGTATGGCCACAATCCAGTGGCTGATACAACCAAACGAAAGATAAGAAGCAAAATACACTCTATATGCTCCCTCTTCGTCATGCAGTCACAAGTGATATTGACATTTCTGTGATTTCTTTCTGCTACAAAGATTACCAATGTTTTTGTCTTTGTTTTTTTTTTTTTGTTTTTTTAGCAATACTGCCTCCGTTGCTTTTTAGACTATAATTATCATTATCATTGCTTCTGTTTGGTTTGTAAATTTCCAACGTGTTTTCTTTATCACGTGTATTTCTTGCATATCTAGCAACCATACAGATGTTACTTCTACTAACATTGTTTCTCCTGTTTATTTATTTATTATTTGTTTGTTTTATCAGTCAAATCGTTTTTATTGTGAGTCTTGTGCATTCGTCGTTCTGCTACTGTTCTGCTTTTCATGTTATTGCTCACTTGACGCTTTTGATAAAACACGCGTTACTTCCACTGGTTCTCTGGTCACTATCACCATTGAAACAAGAAAGAAAGCGACTACGGCCACAGGTCCATTCTTGTAATGCACTTTAAGACAGCGCAATAAACAAAATACGAAAATGGGGGACGGAGGCTCGAGAATTTCTTTTACCTTTTATTTTTTACTTGTTTCACTCATTAGACTACGGCCATGCTGGGGTACCACCTTCAAGAATTTTTTGTCGAAAGAATCGTCCTCAATACATTTTTGTTAGCCTCGGGCTTTTTCTATCAGTCCTCTGTTTGCCAAACCGTTAAGTTTCGGGGGCACAAACAAACCACAAGCAGCTGTCAAGCGTTGATAGGGACAAAGACACACGCATACATACATTCATATATATATATATA
>NC_068990.1:19528153-19533517 GCF_001194135.2 Octopus bimaculoides
CGTGGTAGGGAGGGAAGGAAGCTTCTTATCACACATGCACTTATTGTTGAAATATAATTTTCATTTCGGTTTCTGATGTTTTTTTGTGGTAATCGTTTCATTTATACTTACTTTTTCTATTAAGATAAAAAAAACGACAGAGATACCAGATATATATTATGGACAAGTCGAGTAAGAGACACAGTTCTGACACACTAGGGAAGCCAACTTATTTGAAAATGATATCCGTACTACAAAAGCATTTGAACGAAGTATCTTTCAATTGTGACATCCTGTAAAATTCATAACCATATTGCTGAGACAAACAATATACTTCCAGTGCTAAGGCATTTTTCTTTAGTTATTGAAACATTCACTAATGCATGTGTTTATCTCGTAGCTTTGTTATTGCTGGTGCAGTTACCGTGGATGTTATTCGAAGTATTTTCGTTACTAATATCTTTGAATCACTTTTGCTTGTACAAAAATTTGTTGGCTTTTTGTACGCTGTTTTTCTTTCTATTCGAATTTCTTGGGAGTTTATTATTACTATAATTGCCGCAGTTGTTACGCCAGGATCTGCAGTTATAATTATTTTATCTGTTTACCATATACTCATTCTTATTATTGTGGTTTTACACAGTATTAAGTAAACTTGCATTGATTTTGCAGGTAGCTCTCTATTCAACATTATTCAGTACAAAGACGTGTTCTCACAAATACAGATAAAGAAATAAACAAAGAGAAAGTAAAAATAAAAAGAATAATTGTAATAAATATTTTACGTCCACCATCATACTAGAATTTTCAACACAACTTTTATTCATTAGATTTCTATGGTATTTTGAAGACCGAACATATTTCTCTTTGTTATTGCCATTGTTCTTTGCATTTCTACATCCATAACAAACAGGAAATTCAAAAATATGTTTTAGTTAGCCCAGATGAATCATAATATAAAGTAAACCCAAATCAACAAAGTTAACATGTGGCCATCCTGACGAAGGTCTCGCCTAAGAATCAATTTCGGCTGAATGCAGAACAGATTAAATGTTCTGTGATTATCATAAGAAGACTGAGTTGATCGTGTCTGTAGAGTTAGAGAGAAATTAGCCTGAAATTAGGACAGATGATTGGTCATGAACTTGTTGCAGTTGCACATAACCCATGCATTCCTTCCGGAAGGCTTGGATTATTCTTCTACGTTCAAACATTACCAGAAATATTGTCACTTTAACCAATAGAGAACCTTCTATAATTTTGACATAACAAAAGCCATCTTTCCTGTCTCACAGAAAGCAGTGAGAGTTAATTGAGTTTTTCAGGCTACCACTGAATTTGAATAATTCACTTGACCACAGAGTGAAGTTCAATCAAATAGAAAAACAAGGGAAATCGTGCCTGATAACAGCTGCGACAACTACACAACGTCAAAGACGTTCTGGGAAAGTAGTACCCATAGGACACAATCGTCACCACGTCATACTGTTGTAGTAATAATATCATACTTGTCTCCAACATCTTTATGATCGTAGGCGCTATTGTTTCTAGTGATAGTGGTAAATCAGTTACCGACTGAGAGAGGGAGAGAGAAAGAGAATGAGAAAGGGGGAGAGGATATAGCACACTTTTCCTTTCACTGCTGTTATTAGCTAAGTCAGAAACACACTTCGCATGTAATTGACAAGTCATACCGATAAAACTTTTTAACTGGAATTTTTCCATATTGTAAAATGAAAGTTTGGGCTCATTATGCTCGAAGCAATGAAAAGCAAAATATGTTGCGTAATGTTCTATCCTACAAGAAAACGAGGCCCATAGATTCAAACAATACGTCGCTTAAATGGCAAAATTAAAAACATATTTACCGATTCCAATGATTAGTAATTTTGCTTGAAAGAGTAACAATTTTGAAGGGAGCATGCACGCCAGTAGCATCAAATCTACTATTTAACCGGTACCTCATACTATCCACCCTGCGATGCTGAGCGCAAAGTTGATCTAGGCAGAATATGAGCTCAAAAACTAAAGAATCTGAACAGATAAAGTAAAGCATTTCTCCGACGTTACGTCTCTTAATAATAATAATAATAATAATAATAATAATAATAATAATAATAATAATAATAATAATAGTAATAATAAATGCCCTGATGCAGTACCAGGCAGTGACTCTCATGACTTCTGATCTTAACTGATTGGAAGTGCTATCATGTACATTGTTTTGTGTTGGTATAAAAGATGTCTTGGTATAAAAGATGGATAAAATACCACAGATTTGTCAGTATTTGTCAGTTGTTTGACCTTAACCAGTTCAGCATGTTCCTTAGTGGCTGACGATATGTGTATCTCTGATACCGAGCAGAAGTAGTTGGGGAACATCATAGCCATGTGCTGAGAGGATTTCGTTCAGATTTGAATAAGTCACCCCTGAAAACATGGGTGTTTCGTTGATTATCTTTAAACGAATCTTATTGAGGGACCTTTTGAGCGCGATGGGTTACTTAACTTGTAGACCATTCTAACTGAGCCCCACCTGCAAGGTCATGCGATGTTTATGTTGATATAAGATCACCATGTCACGCACATATGGCTGTGATGCATGTGCCTGGTGTACTCTTATCAGACGGGTTGTCATGATGAGTATATTGGGCTTCATATTATTGTGCCGCAGTTTCACTTTGATGGCATGCGATACTCTCTCACTCAATAATAATAATAGTAATATTAACAATAATAATAATAATAATAATAAATCGTTCTATATTTACCCTAAGTCAGATATAGAACAACTTCACCTACCAAGAAAAGAGGATGGCCGTGAATTTTACAACTGGAATTAACAATGATGATTGTCGCTATTGGCCTAAACACTTACCTGAAAAACTCTCATGACTGGATGTTAAAACTTGTCTTAAAGCAGGAAACAGGAAAACATCATATTCAGTAGCAAAACAGGTAAAGAACTAAGTGAATTTCAAATACAACATATCCCAGAATTAGACGTACTGGAAGAAGCACAGAAAACACTATTAAAACCCGTGCTAAAATTGCTGCATTAAATATTCTTGGCAAGAAAAACCTCTCAGTGGCAAGTACGCAAAGGGAGCTGATAATACTGATGTTGGCGAAGCTCTTACCCATCAATCGTTAGTGTCTGCTGGCATAAAATCAGAGGCAGAAGAGTTTAACATAGCAGCCCAAAATCAATGCCTACCTACAAGAAGCTACCAGGCCAACATATTAAAGAACGGCAGTAGCCCAACATGTCGTCTATGTAAACAACAAAATGAAACCATCGACCATGCTGTGTCCGTGTGCAGTCCTCTTGCGCCTACAGAGTATCTCAAAAGGCATGATGGATCAACACAGTATATTCACTGGATAATTTGCAAACACTTGGAACTGCCCCATGATAAAAACTTGGACCTGCCCCAGGATAAAACCTTGGACCTGCTCCATTGTTAAAACTTCGACCTGACCAATGATAAGCCCCTTCAGTGCTTGAAAATGACCACATTTGACTTTTCTTGAACTTCACCGTTCAAACTGACAGAAAGATAGATGCAAATATGCCAGACATATTATTGAAGGACTTCGGACAAAAGATCCTGCCTTCCCATCGATATAAGTGTCCCGATCGACATAAATGTATCTGTCAAAACCTACCAAAAACTGAGCAAGTATAAAGATCTTGAAGTAGAAATCGGCAAAATGTGGAACCTAAAGTCTGAAACAACACCTGTTGTAATAGGTGCTCAAAGAATGATAACAAAAGGGGCTGATTGCTACCTAGTTTCGATACCGGGAAATCCCAAAATGGCAGAAATTCAAAAAGGAGTGCTCATGGGGACTTACCATATACTACCTAAAATAATGTCTTTGTAATCCCAAATTTCAAAAAAAAAAAAAAAATTATAAATTATTTATGTTTTCTTAAACGTTCTCTAGAAGAATACTTTATGCCAAACCAAATATATGGCACCTTAGTCGTAACACCAAATTGAACGTCTAACGTGTTGTCTCTTGAGATCTCTGGGCGAGACTTCGAGCCAACATGTAAAAATATAAAGCAAAAGTGAAACATTTAATAATAATAATGATGACGATAATAATAATAAAAATAATGATAATAATGATAATAATAATAATAAAAATAATAATAACAATAATGATAATAATAATACCAACAACAACAAACTCAATAATAATAATAATAATAATAATTCTTTCTACTGGAAGCACAAGGCCTCAAATAGAGGGAAGGGATTAAGTAGATTACATACCTCCATTGCATAACTGGTACCCATTTCATCGACACCGAAAGGATAAAAGGCAAAACCGACCACATTGGAATTCGAACACAGAACGTGCAGACGGAAGAAATGTCGTTGAACATTTCGCCCGGCGTGCTAACGATTCTGCCAGCTCGTCACCTCAATAATGATGATGATGATGATGATGTTAATAATAATAATAATGATGATAATAATAATAATAATAATAATAATAATAATAATAATAATAATAATAATAATAATAATAATAATAATAATAATAATAATAGGATGCGAGCCGAAGGAAGAAAGAAAAAAGTAACAAAGAACTTCAAAAGTAACAAAAACGTCAATAGATGCTCATTGATTATATTTTCAGAAACTAATTGAAGATGCTACGATATTGGATCTTACTTGGAAAATTTCATTTTGCCTTGTTGATAATATAGTTATTGATTTAAATTGCAATGCGTATAATATGTGAATTTTATGGTGGCATAATACACCACAGACTTTAAGGAAGTTCCGTCCAACCCAAACACAAACCAATAATTTCTTTACCTTGTTAACAAATCTCTGGCGAAAGTTATCACAGTGGAAGATATTTTGAAATCGAATGGGAGCTTCATATTCTCTTGAAGCGTGAAATAATGTTAGAAACTAATTTGGTAAAACAAACGCCAGAATGATTTGAAAATATGAGAATTCTTTGAGATACAGAGATAGTCAAACACACACGTATATGTGTCTGTGTTTATGTATTAAAAACATATAGCGTATGTGTGTTTATGTATACGTGATATGTGTTTATGTTATACACGTTATATGTGTTTATGTATATGTATATATACATATAGGTTGCGAATATGTGAGGTTTTATGTGTATAGGCATATGCGTGTCTGCAAAGCCGTGAAGACTTTCGTGATGTTTTCTCTTTTTCCTTTTCTATTATTACATTCATTTTGATGATCTGATTTACTGATCATATCTATTTAAAGGTCGGTATTTAATCAACTAGATCTACTGACCGCTTTCTCTATCCGTCTCTTTCTCGCTCTGGGTATGTGTCTGTGTGTGTGTGTGTGTGTGTGTGTGTTTGTGTGTCTG
>NC_068990.1:19533753-19534424 GCF_001194135.2 Octopus bimaculoides
TGTGTGTGTGTGTGTGTGTGTGTGTGTGTGTGTGTGTGTGTGTGTGTGTGTGTGTGTGTGTGTGTGTGTGTGTGTGTGTATGTCAGGTCACTTGTGAGGCTCACATGAGTGCTACTGGTAACATGGAACCCAGAATAACCTGTTGCATAGTTATGTTGTTGGCGTCTAAACCGACACCCTTACCAGGCTAGAAACCCAGCAGGCCTGAAATCAAGGCCTCCTAAAATGCCGGTTGAACCTAGTGCAGGTTCAACAACTATCTTGCAATAGCACATGCACGCAAAAATTCCGGGATGGTGTCCGGCGTATAGAAGACAACTGGGCGTGAGACATCCTTTAGCTCTTGTTGAAGTATGTCTGTAGGAAAAGACTGTTCTGATATAAGACCAGATATGCAGGTGTATAGCATTGCACATTTTGAGGATCTTTTACTTATACTTGAGATTATGGTGCTTCCAGGTCCTTGAACCTACAACTCATATTGGCTCCAGACATCTTGCCTCGGCTTGTCTCTAGATAATGTCAATATAGTGGAGAGCGTCTATGAGGTGTCGTGCAAGCCTAATTGGACCTAAAACTTTGCACAGATTTTGCTGACTATTCCTTTATATGCGCATGTGCATTGCTTCCCTTTAATTTTTTGTTTATACATATATATATATATATATATA
>NC_068990.1:19535705-19536322 GCF_001194135.2 Octopus bimaculoides
ATATATATATATATATGAGCGAGCGAAATGAGCAATACATCCGTAACAATATACGACAAAACCTTTTCTGTATATAAAACTACAAATGTTGTTACATATTAATATATATATGTATGTATATATGTATGTATATAAGTATGTATGTATGTATGTATGTATGTATTTATGTATGTACTATCTTCCTTTGCTTAACACGCCAAACGCCTTCTTCTAAACTAATCTGAAGGATGTTGAAAACAGTAGGTTCTCTAAGTTCATTAATCTCTTCCATCTCAGTCGTCTTCATGTTTATCCTTTCTGGCTTACTTCCCTTTCTTTCGTCCTATCATTATTCCTCCTCCTTCTCCTCCCAATTCAGTCACTACTACTACTACTACTACTACTACTACTACTACTACTACTACTACTACTACTACTACTACTACTACTACTACTACCTTTCCTATTTCAAGAAATTCCTAGTTTGTCTCTTTAATCTACCCTTGGCCCGTTTCTACTTATTTCGTATTATTCCCACCATGTCCATTCTTGCACTTCCGTGTCTTCGTCTTCTTTCCATTCTCTATTATCATCACCATCTTCATCATGTCTTTCCTCTTCTTCTCCTCCTCCACCTC
>NC_068990.1:19536384-19539578 GCF_001194135.2 Octopus bimaculoides
ATTATTATTATTATTATTATTATTATTATTATTATTATTATTTCTTCTTCTTTCTTCAAATTTTCTTCCATTTCTCGCCGACTGTTTTCCGTACACCTAGGGCAGAGAAGCTCATTGTATGCATTACCAGTTTACACGCCCAAATTCACAGGTAAATTATGTATGTAAAAAAAAATTAAAAATTGATAAATAAATAAATTCATGAATGGATGTTGTTTTCACAGCGATAATGCTCTTCTCAGTACATGTGTCGTTCTAGTTAAGAAGATTTTTTGTACTTTCTGTAGGGATGGTAAGCCTGGTATAATTTTCAAATAGGTTTAAGTACCCTTTTTTATCATTCCTAGAAATCCTACAATCACTGGTACGGTAGTCGCCTTCAGATGCTACATTTGTTTCAATTTCTATTAGCAAGTCTTTATATTTACTGATTTTTTCAAATTCTTTCGCCGCTCTATTATGATCGCAAGGAATACGCATGTCAATTAATAAACACGACTTTTTTGTCTGCTCTTTTATAATAATATCCGGTTTAGTAGCTTTTATAATCAACACACCTTTTTTGTGTTTATCATTATTATTATTATTATTATTATTATTATTATTATTATTCTAATATACACTGAACTTAGACTCTTGGAAAAGGAAAGAATCCTAACATCGGGCTACGACAAGTAGCCTTAGACGCCTAGACGCCAATAGGAATTGGGTTAGAACAAGTAATCTTAGATGCTGTCCCTAATAACACTGTTTTCTGCAGCTGTACTAAACTGGGTTTTATGACAATTTCCTATATCCATCTGTTCAGATCTTTAGGAATAGTTCCCAATAAACCTATAACTACTGGCATTATTATTATTATTATTATTATTATTATTATTATGGTTTCTTTTCTCTGCCTATATCATCAATCGGCATCTTTTTCTTCACACACATATATAACAGGTTTTTTTTCTAATTTGCGTATGTTGCCAATACATAAATGTTTAGAATAAATATATTTACGTTAAGCATTGACTTTCCTATTCGGTATTATTTTTTGCTGTGTTTTCTTTCCTTGTATTAAGTGAATGCTTTTCTTGATTGTATTCTACGTCGACATACAAGATTTAGCTTCGTTGTTACGTTATCATGTTCAAACATTTTAGTTTACGTTAAAGGTACGTTTATCTTCTGTTTCAAAAAGTATAAACAAAATAAATTCCAGAGTTATATGTACTCTAATACATTTATTTTTCTTCCGTTTTATTTACACAAAACAAATATATTTTCAAATACGTATTAGCATAGGATTTTTTAGGGTTTTGTTGCTGGGTGGTATAAGTACAGGTATCATCTTGTGTTGATTACATACAGACAAGGTATTTCAATGTAACAACATTGAAAAGCAGCTTTTTCTCGAAAGAAACAGTTCTTCCAATCACATTTAGACATGTCATTATAGGTGATAAGGAACTCAAACCGCCGAGAATTCGAAAAAAAAATGTCGTAATACATGTCGGCTCGGAGCAATCCAGCAGAAAATGTGAAAGATTAGTTTTCTTTAAGAAAATTTTTGAAGCGTGTAAAACGTGGCAACATCTTCAGAATAAGGCTGTTTTCTTTTGCTTTTTCCTCTTTCATCCTTTATTTTCCGACCACCATCTTGAATGCAGTGATCTGCATGAATCTACGGTTGTTTCCTTTATTTTCTTGGTATTGGCATCATCCTGAAATGTTTTTTTTCACTAGAGTAACATTCAGACACTTAGTGAAAGGCATTTATGTTTTTACTGAGAGTAGTTCCTTGCATGATGCCACATGCAACTCGATGTCATTTATAAGTGGAAATGTTTCTTCATTCTTTGGTTTTGTAAAACTTTGCATGAAGTCGAAATCCTTAGAAAATTAACTCCTTCGATTCATTTGTGGGATGTCTATGCAAAATATGCTTTCATTTTAAAATATATTTCCGCTATATTTATGCTTTCAAAAAATATAAAGTATCATGGTTGTCAGCATTGACATCTTCATCATCCTCCACTCTGGCCTCCACTTCTCCTCCTCTTTCTCCTCATTATCATCATCACCGTTATCAACAATGCCATCACGGTTATCATCGTCACCACCACCACCACCACTACCACCACCACCATCAACCCCTACCATCATCATCCCCTATCATCAGCCCCCCCCCACCATCATCATCATCATCATCATCATCATCATCATCGCCATCATCGTCGTCGTTGTCATCGTCATTGTTTCCCTCGTCATCATCATTGTAATCATGATCAGCAGAGTTATTCTTTTATTAATCATCATTGTCATCACTGTCATGTTAAATATCATAAAAAGCTTCATCAAATCTCGTTTTTTCATCCTCATGAATCTGATAATCTGGTGGTAGCATCTTCATCTTCATCACCCTCTCTGACATAATCATTATCTGCAACATAGTCATTATTGTCAGTTTTTAATTTTAGGTTTCTTTAAATTCCAAGTGTCGATCTAAATTTCTATATTTCATATTTCTATACCTTTTCTCTGCGAATTCAGGTGTGCATTAACGTGATTTAGAATATTAGCTGTGTCTTGAAATATGCATCTACCTGCATTCTTACCGTTAATATTTTCATTCACTCTAAAAGCAGTTTCAGGAATAAAACGATGTATAAAGTGTTATCTTACAATATTTGAAATTATTCGAAAGTCCTTTCAGTATCTTTCTCTAATCATTGTACGAAAGACGGCCGAGGCGTCGACGGGAAGTTCTAGTAGTAATTATTTGCGAAATATTATTTTCTGAATTTCAAACATTCTTCTCAAGACTAGTGCGAATCTTTGTTTTGAAGTAGGAACAGGAATCCGCAGTTCGAAACTATATGTGCGTGTGTCTGTGTATGTTTATGTGTATACATGTATATGTTTTTTTTTATGTATCACACCAAAACTGGTGGTGCATCTTCTAGTTGATAACATTGAATAACAAACTGAACTGCCTAAGTGCAAATCGCCATAATTTAGATAAACAATAGGAGTGGTCATTCAAATATCTTTCAAAACCACATGAGTAAGCGATTTTCTTTTCCAAAAATGTAAGCAGTGTACTGGACAGACTGTAAGCTACGCCTCGGTACAATTCATTTGTATTATTGACTATTATTGTAGACATCAGTTGCGCATTGCTAGATAAAAATTTATATATATATATA
>NC_068990.1:19541113-19560369 GCF_001194135.2 Octopus bimaculoides
TATATATTTATACATATATATTTATACAAATATATATATATATATATTTATACAAATATATATATATATTTATACATATATATTTATACAAATATATATATATATTTAATGTGGTCATACACGATTGCATACACACACATACACACACTTATTGTGGTCATACTCAATTGCAATACACACGCACACACACACATATATTTGTACACACAGAAACACACACACATAAATACAGCATAGACATATATATATATAAATATATTTGTATTATATATATCGCCACACATGAGCGAATTTTATGGGCTATTTCTCACAGGTGTTATAGTATGCATCGCAGAAGTCACGGCTGACGAATCTTTTGTCACGTGTAACTGGCGGCATCTTTTAAGGAAAAGATGTTCTCTAGGGGGTGATGTCAAGCACATATCATAGTTTTGGTGAAATATATTTCGGAGAACCTTTGCCATACGCAGAAAACTTTGGAGCCACTCAAATGTATAGCAAGCTCTTCTGAATCCGACGCAATGTCGAAAACCCTTCGTTATCATCAGTAGGTACCTCTGGCTCAAAGCCTTTGACCCCTTTACCTGAATTACTCTATACTTCTCGACCACCTTCTAAATAGCTTATTTTGTTCAGTTCTCTTGCTCTATGCTAATCTCCCGCGGAGAGAAGCTGGGAGACTGCAGGAAGTGACTTTAATAAATAATGAAGCCATGTGCCATCTCTTGGTATGTGTCTCGTTGAATGAGTGATGTGAAGTATGTCTCAGTTGGTGAGTGATGTGAAGTATGTCCTCCCAATCATAATAATTGTACATCGTCATTGTACAACAATACAATCGAAAATGGAAAAATAGTTAATGCGTGTATTTCATGAGTTCTTCCTTCTTCTCAGTATCACATCCAAATTATTAAACATCCACAGAGACATTGCTTAACCAAACACTAAACATAGCGGTGTAACATTGTTGGATGGACCAATTTTACATATGAAACACATTCCTGGCAGCTGCGTACATAGTAATTACATCTTCAATGACGTTGTTGTTTCCATTAGACGTCTTCGGATACGAAACGTCTTAAAAGATCAAAGCTGGCTATAATTTGTACAGAAGATCTCTAGAGATAGCCTTAACATGTGATTCAATAGCACTGCTAACACAGTCGAACACAGTATTCGCTTATGAAGCGTTTAATATACCTTGTAGTATATTGGAGTTGCATAACGAAATGCAGTGTCCTTACAGGTCATTAATATGTGCATACAAGCTGCCGGAACATGTTTAATATGTGAAATTGGTGTATCCAATAATGTTATAACAAGCAATGTCTTTGTGGATCGTTAATTGATTGGATGTGGTGCTGATGAAAGTACAATAATTCCTAAAATATGCATATACTTCCTCGACATTTTTCCATCTTCGATCGCATTGTTGTTTACGTTAGACTTTTCGGATACGAAAGCTCGTAACAAATGAGTGTTGGCTATAATCTCTATCGGAAATCTGCAGAGGAAATCTTCTATAGACGAAGTGCTGGAAGCGGTGCAAAAATATCTACACAACCATCCTGAAAGTATATGTGTGTGAGTATGTGCGTGCGTATGTCTGTGTGTGCGTACAAACGTAAAATAGAAATATGTTACAAAAACAAAATAGAAACTACACGTGAAAATGTAAGGGGAAATGTAATATATATATATATATATATATGTGTGTGTGTGTGTGTGTGTGTGTGTGTGTGTGTGTGTGTGTGTGTGTGTGTGTGTGTGTATTATATACATATAATTTTTCTGAATCTTTAGATTTTTCAATATGCTAGGCCACTAATTTTAAATTTATATTAATCAAATTAATATTCAATTTTTCAGCCTTATTATTTAAATTCATATATGTATATACGTAAGTACATATATACTCCTATATATGTCTATATATATGTATTTGTCAGTGTATGCATGCATTTATAGGTACGCACACACACAAACACACACGCACGCGCACACACACATAAACAGACACACATACTTGTAATCTCTGCTCATGGTGAAAAATAAATGAAGCGTTATTCTTTTTCTTTCTCTGGAATATGTGTCTAATAATCATACAACCGATGAATGATGAACACTTCTTTTTGTGTATGACCTGCACCTTGTTTACGCACACGAATATATCTGCTTTCTTAAAACTGCAGAGGAAATCCGTCAATACCAATATAGACATGTCTATTTATCCCTCTGGTTGTTCTAATTTTGAAAGGAATAAGTGACACACTTCTAAAAGTGCTAAACGTGATAAATGTTTTACATATAACAGTTAGCTCGGAATAATTCGTTGAGATTTTACGACTCAGTTCTGTTTAACGATGTCTGATTTTGCTGCTTTTATTATTATTATCAATATTATCATCATCATCATCATCATCATCATCCTCATTATTATTATTATTATTATTATTATTGCTTTTGCACACCTTTTAACGCTGGAGATGTATTACAGTGTTAGCTGTTCACTATCAGTGAACTTGGCGGTAATTGGACTCAGAAAGTCAGAAAGTAAAGACCGATAAAATACACAAATCATTTTTTCCGGCACGCTAACCATTCTGCCAACTCACTGCTTTCATAACGGCGGACCATCGAAGTCGACCTATGAGGATTTAGCATTTTTGTTGAACGAGCTTCGCAAATGTTTTGTTTGTAGTGAACAAATGTATGTGCTGTACATTGGCTCACTTCCTCCATCAACTAACGTTGCCTTCCCAGGTGCAGGATGATCATGTATGGATAAAAAATAGAAACCACCTCCCCCTGTGGGATAAAGTTAAAATAATAGACTTAGAACACCACTGGAAAATAAGAAAACTAAAAGAAGCAGCACATATGGTAGGACACAACAACCTCCTAAGCAGACCTAGTGCAGATATGAGTAGCATATGGGAACCGGTATTAAGGAAGTTTAGGAAAATAAGATTTATAAGCCATAAAATGGCGTAGTGATTACGAGTTCGATTCCAAGCAGTGACCTGAATAATGATAATAATAATAATAATAATAATAATAACAGCGAAAAATACCTTAGGAATGAGAAGCCAGGTTCGAAATTTCCCTAAGACAACGTTGTGTTAACAAACAAGATGAGGACAAATATCCGTCAAATTTAAATAATGTAAATAATGTACATAATTCCTCATCTCTTAAATATAGAACTATAATAATAATAGTTTCAAATTTTGCCGCAACGGGAGCCATTTTAGGGGCGGGGATAAGTCGATGACATCGACCCCAGTGTTCTTAATTTATTTATTTCTTAATTTATTTATTTGTGCTACTTCTGTCCCTTTAAGTTCAGAGTTCAAACACCAATGATGTCGACTTTGCTGTTCGTCCTTGGTAAACGATAAAATAAAGTACTATTTGAACACTTGGGTCAATGTAATAAGCTTACTGCCACCCCTGAAATTGTTGGCCTGTGCCAAAATTTAAAATCATTATTATTAGTAGTACTACACAGAATCGTTAGCACGTCGGGAAACATTCACGGTGGCATTGCCTCTAACTGCTTCCGTTCTGATTTCAAATATTACAGAAGGTAACTTTGCTGCTGAAGTTTTCTGGGTCGTTAAATGTAGTAACATTCAATTACTGAGGTAGAGGTAATTGACTATTTTCCTTGGCGGAGCGCCAAAATTGAAACCATTATTATTATAACTGTTAATATTATTATTAAGTTACTCTTAAATATATTACCTCTTGAATTAAAAATAAAAATTACATACCAGACAAGTGGTTTCATTTTTTTTCCCTCTCATCAAATTCAAAATTTGATTAAAGTCTGATGCAAAGAAATAAGCTTAGCCCCAGGTGATTCATCACAAAAGAATGTTAATTCACTAAAAAAGAAAAAAAGTATATACCACATGAAAGAAAAATTACAAATTTTCCGATTGGATTTTTACACACTTGATTAACTTAACCAATTTTCTCGTATGTTTTCTTCGTTGCTTACAAAGTGATTTTTGTTTTTCCATTTTACTTTCAATACCGAATCCTCTGTGAATGGTAAAATGCTTCGCTAATATGAGTCATTACAAAAACAAAACAAAAATTGTCATAATAACCAAAGGCATCTTGCAATGACGGAGAAATAAATTCAAGAAATCTCTCTTGTATTATCCACTTAGTTTTTAATCAATTTTTTTTCTGGCGAAATTCAATTCCTTGATATCTGTTTTATATGTTCCTTGACTTATTTGTACTCAATGAAATCATTATTTAACTCCAGAAAACTAGTGGCTGTCTGCATCAATAATGAAATTCAGTAAAACTTCACCAATAAGGAAGTGAGTTACGTTATACTCAAAATATAAAGGATCTCCCACCTTTACCAAGCATCCGAGCTCGAAACAGTTTGGGATTTAAATATGTTATCGTCCCTATTGTCATCGCCCTATGTTATTGTGTCCTATTTCTATTTTTGCAACCATTTAATATTCATTAAATATTTAGACTTCCTCGTTTATGGAATTATTAATAAATTTTCAGGAAAATCCTTTGCTCAATCTAGAATGTAATTTCGTTTTCGCTCTGCATAGATGCAAACACACAACCACTTTCACTGCTCCTTTTCCACTGATGTTATGGATGCACAAAACACACACAAGCATAGAAATGATTATGTATCAGCGTCTGTATGCGTATGTATGTACTTATGCATACCTGTATGTAAGAGTTTGTGTGTGCATCTACACATACACACACATACACATATGCATAATTCATATAGGGCTAGACAAAATTAGGTATACGGTTGCTTGATATGAGTGGAAAGTTCATTTCTCTATTTCTGTTTTGGGATAAGAATTCTATGATTCTATGAGTCATATTAAGCAACTGCATGCCTGTTTTTGCTCATCTCTGTGTGCGCGTGTGTGTGTAGTAACGTACAAGATAAAGGCTTGTTGTTTTAAATATAATTGCCGATCCACTGAGGCTGCACCAATCACTTGTTGGCATTCCGTAACATTCTTCTCGAAATGAGAAGAGATAATTCCATAATCGAGAAGCCTGAATTTTCATGCAGTGTGACTGCCTAAACGCAAGAAAGCAGCTTTTGATACGTGTTTCTGTCGCAATAGGCGTCATCAGCAGACTAACTCTGGTATATTATCTTAAGAGCCAGAACATTTAGTCATATACAAACAGAGTGAAAAACATATATGGTTCTGATAACTTGCATAAATAGAACGAGAGTGCACTAAGAGAAACAATTCAGAATTGCCATCGAAATGTATTTGAAGAAGATCATATTTAACAAAGAAAGATCTGGATTCATTGAAGTTATCATGGCTTCCGGAGAGCATAGACCGATCGCATGGAGGCAACTAGTGAGTACATGAATTGGAAAAGAGAGTAAATTTCAAGAATCCGAAATTATAGGCCATACATCTATCCATCCTAGTAACAGCGTAGAAATTCGAGAAGATACTTCGTTTTAATTCAAGCTTTTAAATGATGTTACCTTTTACTTGTTTCAGCAATTAGACTGTGGCCATGTTGAGGTATAGCCTTGAAGAATATTTGAGTCGAATGAATCGCCCCCAATACTTATATTCTTAAAGCCTTTTACTTATTCTATCGGAATGTTTTTTTGCAGAAACGCTAAGTTACGGAGACGTAAAAAAAACTATACCGGTTGCCAAGTAAAGGTGGGGACAAACATAGACACAAAGACACACACTCACACATACGCACACACACACATATACACACATACGTGTGTGTATATATATGTACAATGAGCTTATTTCAGTTTCTGTTTGCCAAATCCACCAACAAGACTTTTGTTGACAAGACGCTATAGTAGAAGACACTTGCCCAAGGTGTCACGTCATATGACTAAACTCGGAACTATGTAGCTAGGAACGCCAGCACTTCTTTTGTTTTTATGTTTCCATGCGATAAATGCATGTGTTTTAATAGCCCGCTGTGTACTTTAATAAGAATACTGCAAGTGCTAAACTCTAGCTGATTTGGAATTTTGTTGTTAGCTAACTTTTACTCAATAGTCGATAATCCCCCGAAGTACACATAAAGTGGAGAGAACCAAAGTATTAATCAAACAATTAGATAATTTATTAAATGGTTGAATAGTTGATCAACAATAATAAAAGTGAATGAGAGCCAGTGCGTATGTATATTATTGGCATAATGATCGTCCTATATGCAATGATATTTTTCTTCCAAACTAGATAGAAAATTAGAATTTTGTATGAAATTATGATTCTATCATAATTTGTGATAAATCTAGGTGTATATTTCTATCTATTGCAATAAACATCTGCCCCGTTTATTCTCACACTCCGAATTGCCCACTACATTATATGACACAATGAGAAATAGAAAGCAAGCTTTCTTATCACACATTTCAAACTATTTAGAAGATGTGATTACGTAGTATTGAAGATTTGGTGTCCGATCGATTAGATGATAGCTACTTTTAGAAAACTTTTACTAACACGAAAATGGATTTTTCTTAATAAAAAACTTTTATCTTTCCAACTTCAGAATGCCTCTTGAGATAACAGTATAATTTACTATGACTCCACTTTGGATTTTTGAAGCCAATGATGTCTTGTTCTCGTTTATATATACATTCATATACACATAAATACATACGTACATACATACATAAATACATAAATACATACATACATACATATATACATTCATAGATGAAACATGCACGTATATATATGCATGTATACATACAAAATCATGCTTTCAAACACTCATGCATACAGACATACTATTATGCACATATATATATATATATGTGTGTGTGTGCATATATATATATATAAAGACAAATCAATAGCTATACATATACACATAAACGCACATACATACATACATATAGACATATGTAATTATACAAATATACATACGTGTGTGTGTGTTCGTGCGCGGGTATGTATAAATGTGCGTCGGTGCAAGACTAAAACATTTTAGCACACAGGCCTTCATATGCGTGCGAGTGCGTGTGTGTGTGTGTGTGTGTTTGCGTGTGCGTGTATGTGTGTGTGTGTGTGTATGCATATATGTTGGTATGTATTAATGCATGTCTGTATCTGTCCAGAAATTGTGTATGCATTTTCATTGGAATTCAAAGCTTTTCAATATTTTTATTCTGGAGTGTCACAGCATCTTATAAGTAGTACAGGGATATTTACAGAGAGATTGATTCAACAGTACACACTCTATATAAGACAGAATCCAAGATGTTATAGCAATCATAAATATATTTTATAGATTCTTCTTCCGACACCTCCGTAGAACTGGAAAATAAAAGCAGATGTTAAGATTGCATATTGCAAATAGGTAACATTCCATCTGACAGATTAACCCACTTAAGTGTCTCATATATATAATCTAAAGTAATACATGTCATACAACACGATACAGAAGTTAGAGATCTAGAATAGCTGTGCAGGAAAAATAATATTTTGAACAAGTCATCAATGCATTGAAAATAAAATGCTTGTATCGCTTTGACATGAAGTCAGTTCACCTGTCAAAGAGTGATCCTTTTAAAATGTCAAATAATGCAGATATATCTTACACCAAGGGAAGTTTGTTACTTTTTAGATAGCAAAAGACAAAAACTGCAGCAGCAGCAACAACAACAATAATAATAATAATCTTTTCTACTATAGCCAGAAGGCCTGAACTTTTTGGGGAAGGGGAGGGCAGTTGGTTAGATTGACCCCAGTACGCAACTAATACTTAATTTATTGACTCCGATAGGATGAAAGGCAAAGTCAACTTCGGTGGAATTTGAACTCAGGACGTAAAGTCAGACGAAATGCTGCGAAGCATTTTGCCCAGCGTACTAACGATTTTGTCAGCTTACCGCCTCAATAATAATAATAATAATAATAATAATAATAATAATAATAATAATAATAATAATAATAATAATTTCTCTTATATGCATAAGGCCTGAAATTTTGGGGAGTGGGGCCCAGTCGATTAGATCGACACCAGTACGCAACTGGTACTTAATTTAACAATCCCTGAACGGATGAAAGGCAAAGTCGACCTCGGTGGAATTTGAAATCAGAACATGGCGACAGGCAAAATACCATTAAGCATTTCGCCCAGCATGCCTGTTTGTCTGCCAGCTTGCGGCCTTAATAATAATAACAACAACAACAACAGCAACAACAACAACAACAACAATAATAATAATAATAATAATAATGATAATAATAATAATAATGATAATTAAAAGTAATTGCATATTAATATGCCCTTTACTGCCTATAACTGTGATGCACATAGGTTGATGGGATCTTCACTAACGGCAAATTTTTTTAAACAAAGCCGATAAGTTACCTGCCGTCGCTTTTGTAATACGTTCTAAACATCTGGACTGCAAGCATATATGTCAAAGAAATAAAAGCATTAAATATATGTCAAAGAAATACAAGCAGTGAATATATTTATTTGCCTGTATATTTTCGTTGCTCCAACTCACTTTCTATTTCGTATCTTATCTAAATTAACTATTGTTAAACCATCTTCTCACGCCGTCTCCGATGAAGGGATATAATAAATATCCTGGAAAGAGCAGTAAGACCTATTTATAAATATTCTAAAATCTACACAGCCTTGGTTTCTTATCTCATTACGAAAAGTGAATCTTTATATATATATATATATATATATATATACATACATACATACATACATACATACATACATACTTTGCTTTGCTTACGTGAAGGTTAAGTTGAACATGCAATTTTATCATTAAACCTATAATTGTTCATATATTCGATATCCACGTTCTGTTTGATAGAAAAATATTTTTATTTTCCCAAAGCACAAACATAGATGTACATTTATATATTATGTTAGTAGCAAGTATAACTATAACGCTTAGTTTCTAGTTTGTTGTAATCATTGCTACATAAATATGTAACCCCAAAATGTCAAGATATAAGGTTTTATTTATATATCTAATCATCACCATAATTATATACATTTTTATATTTACGTATTTGTTTCGCAAGATTCCTGATGTGAAATGCCGCGAAGAAATATATATATATTGTTATATTTCGTGTTGGTAATTTTTTTCTCTTTTTTCGTCAAGTAACCACACACACCACATATAATTTACTTAATATTTATTTCATCTGCCTGAAAAAAATTACGTACAATATGTTCCGCATTGTATTTCCATCCTGTAAATCCATTCATATGGATTTTAGTTTCTGGAATGTTTATATTACCATCTTCGTTTCGAACTCTATCAGCCACATACATTAAGCAAACATTTTTCAAAATTTGATTTAATTGTTTTTAATTCGAATCTAGTTTGCTAAGAGGAAAATATACAGATGCAATGCATGTGCTGATGTTTGAGGATAAAACTGGATCGAAACACACTAGAAAAATATTTTGATTTCAAATTTTAGCACTACGTCATAAATTTCGGGACGGGTGTAAGTTGATACCATCGACACTTGTACTCAACTGGTATGTGTTTTATCAACCGCGAAAGGAAATTCGAGTTCGGTAGAACTTGAACTTAGAACATAAACACGGACGAAAGGGCGCTAAGCAGTTCGCTACCTTAGTAATGGTTTCAAATTTTAGTGCAAGGCCAGCAACTTAGTGGGTGGGAGTAAGTCGATTACTTCAACTCCAGTGCTCAAATGGTACTTACTTCATCGACCGCGGAAGATGAAAAGCAGAGTCAAGCTAGTGGAGTTTGGGCTCAGAATGTGAAGATGGACGAAATGATGCTAAGCATTTTCGCCCGGCGTGCTAACAATTCTGCCAGTTCGCCACTTTGATAATATTATGAAAAAACATTCACAAACATTTCATCTCTATAAACGAAAGAAACACGGTGACTTAATATGTAAGTAAAATATAGTATTAAATGACAAAGTAAATCTGTGTATTATCGGTGTATTATCTGTGTATTATGTTATTTCGAGCCACATCCTAAAAACAAAGCTCATTGAAGTTTTGAACCTTACAATTCTTAGAAAATTACTATTTGTATATCTCATAACGAGAAATATTCAGCTACAGTACTCTGGAGTAAGGATTATTTGCCAACAAAACATGGCAGTCTTGGTTTAAGATGACTGTTGCTGTAATTTAGTCCTAGGAGACATCGTCTCCAGCTGGCTATACGAGACGATCTGTGTCCTTATATATTCGAACAAGGGAATCTAGCACCCCCACTCAGCTCAAAACAATATCTGTGTATCGCGATTTCCACGTTATTTCCCTTCATCAGTAATTTTCTAATTTATAGATCAATGACTAGTTGTCACTTTGAAAAGTATATATTTCGAACGGTAGTTTGGCAGCGCCACCTCTAGCTGAACAATTATTCTGGACTGATGAAGGGAAATAATCCGGAAATCGCGATACACAGATATTGTTTTGAGCTGAGTGGGTGTTCTAGATTCCCTTGTTCGAAAATATAAGGACAAAGATTGTGTCGTATAGCCAGCTGGAGACGATATCTCCTGGGGCGAAATTACAGCAACATTTTACCTACCTGAACCAGGACTGCCAAGTTATGTTGGCAAATAACCTTTAATTAAAATTCTTATATTAACTATTAATTCTAATTTCATAATGTGTAAAGAGCAGAGTGCGATGTACTGATGTTATTGCTACACTATTTCTATCAAACGCGTTTGTGTATGTAACCATATGCAGGATTTTTCATATTCAAACTTGTTGCTAACATCATTTAGTTTTAAATCAAATTTTGAATTTCAACAAAATAGTCTCTACATATTCAGATTATGAAAATATTGCATTTATCTCAAATTCTCTTACCGTGATGTAATGCCTTCAGATTCATTACTTAAGGAAATATCAATTATGTATCAGTATGTTAAATGTCTCTTGTGTTTAGTAGACTGCGTGATGCAACAACGAAAAGAAAAATAAACAAACTCATCACTAACTTCTTGTAGAAGGTAACATAATAATAATAATAATAATAATAATAATAATAATAATAATAATAATAATAATAATAATAATAATAATAATTGATCAGTTGTTTGATCACTTAATCGTTATTGATAAAGCGAAAATAGATTGTGACTCATTAATGGGAGTGATTGTAATATATCATCATTATAGTTGTCAAGCTGTTATCTCTTGTAACTAAATACGAGAGCGATATGTTAGTAGTCGTCAGTGAATAATGTTATCTAAGTTTAAAACTAACCATTAGTGGTACATTTCCTGGTAGCAACTAACCATCAGAGGTACATTACTCCGTAGGAACTAGACGTTGATGCAATAACACTTGCGTCCGAGTGTAGTATCAAAGACAAAGGCATCTAATCAACTGGAAATTTGATTATTTTCTTAAAGTTTTCTTCTGGGTTGGTAACTGTAGACATGCATTTCTTCAATCGTGTATAGAATGCATTTCTTCGATCATGTATAGAAACCAAATAGGAAACATATTATAGCAAAGCATATTAAGTAACAATAATAAGAAATAAAAAAAAAAATTAAAAATAGACAAGCTACATCGGGTTTCAGTTTCCGTCCACTAAATCTACTCACGGGATGTTGGTCGGACCGAGGCTACATTTGAAAACACCTGCCCAAGTTACTACCCAATGGGAATGAACTAGGAACCATGTGGTCGGGAAGCAATCTTCCTACCACACAGCTACACCTCTCGAAATATTTTTACGATTCATGATATAATAGAAGACATTTAGATGAAACCTCATATTTACGTTGCTACTTTAATGTGATCTGAACGAATTGGTCAAAGGATTGCAGAGGCTCATGTTTCTAACGTCCTTAGTTGTTGTGAAGATGTTTGATCAGGATTCAGAGAGGAAGTGTTAAGGTGATCTTCAGTAATTTTGGCAATTTGTGTAAGAGCAATACCATCATACTTTATATAGGATATCTCCTAATTCTGACAAGTCTCTCATTGTTTCGATTAGTTTCTTGATACTAGGAAAAAACACAGGAGCATATTTGGTATTTTATTGTTACAGTTTTAAGTTCTTGTAATAAAGGGCTATGTTTAATATGGATGTTCTTTCCCAAGTAGACCCGGTCTTAAAGGGGAATATCAGCTAAACATGCTCATATTTGTAGCTGCTTTTTCAATATAAATTGAAGATGAGGTGGGTATTGCAAACATATCCAAAACGCGAATGGTTTCACTAAATAAGGAACTGGATTCTCTAGGTTCTAAACCTAACGAAATAATTATCTAGACGATGCCGGCTTTCACATTGTTCGTTTTAGGAGTTGTGTGACATCAGATCAAAAGTCTATTTAGGAGAACGTGTATGCAATAAAATATTCAGTGAAGAATCCATGAAATACACTTCTTCAGCTGAGAGGACTCATCCAGAGCAACTGGAAAGAGAAATGTCAAAGCTAAAAATGACAGCCGATGAACAATAAACCATTTTCCTCAAGAGTCAATGTATCGCAAAGCAGTACAATAGCATACGCAATGCAATTCGATAGTATAAATATAAGATATTATGTTAACTAAATCAAGTTAGTTGAAATGTCTAATTAATTCAATATAGTAATAGCTCTGGAGTAATAGCTATCAATCTCGTTTTGCTGTTGTCTTTAACAAACACTAGGCTCAGTGAAATGGTTCTCTGTTCACTTTTTGCATTCTATTCGCTTCCAGTATTCACTTCCAATCCAACACTAACATCATCCGCAGAAATAAATTTTCAGGATTTCATAGTCTGATGACATATTTAAAATAAGTTTTGAATGTTGAAACAATAAAACAACTAAAATATTTATTAAGTCTTATATTATACCCGTTAGAAATATAATCTAGTTTCTAGGAAAGACGTTGCTTTTCTATCAGTAAAATAAGTTACTTTCTAAGCATCCGATTCAAAGAATTGTAAGTATTAACCATTTTGCAAGTTGGAGAGAAAATATAATAATCGTGATTGATAACTTCCTTTAACTGGTCTTTGACATTTATTATTCATCCGACACTTTATGTTCTCAGATTTCCATGACAAAAATAACAATATCGTAGTGAGTCTGGTATTTTCTTTCAAATAGTCCGAGCTTTGTGACATATAGTAACTATATTTGCAACATATAACACAACAAAAATAGATGCTATCTTTGAGACCAAATGTATTAATCGTAAAGATTATATTTTTGTTTAAATGAGATTTTCTATTTTGTTTTTTAATTCTTTCACAACATTTTCTCAATATATTCACTTCTCATTCTTATTTAGACAGATTTCTCACCAAATCTTTGTCCTCAGCAACATTTAAATGTTTATGGAATACATAATTATCTATCACCCGTATTATTTCTTCACTGTACAGATTCAAAGTGTCTGGTAGACTTGCCAGTCTGCTCAATTGTATTGTTAATTTATTGCATTGTGTTCAATTCTATGGATATTTTAATATATTTGCTGAAGATATTGTTCACAATACTGAAGGCTCTCGAGCTGAATATTATTTTTCTCTATATAATAGTAGACCACACATGAAACATAGGTGGCCCATTATGCTATATGCTTCTTTTCTTGTTGCAACTCAGAAAACTTTGTTTTATTAGCCAGCTGAAAGTTAACAAGCATAAAAGAAACTGCAGAATGGAATTTACAGCCATAATGTTGCATATTGTTTGATACTGCAGCTTTCAAGATGTTCATCGTTGTGACATGGAATTTTTGAAGTTCAGCATCTGAAAAACTTATCTTAAGAGACATATCAAAAGCTCTCCACTAATTACTTTATACACATGGCAAATTGTCATTGACTTCTTTTGAATAATGCAGCAAATATTTCACAATTTGCTGGGCAATAGTTCAACAGGAATTTGATGTACGCTTCAGCTCTACACGAATGAAATATTCTGGAGTAAATGTTCTAAAATGTATTCGACATTTTTTGGAGAGAAGTTTTATTGATTTCAAATTTTGGAATAAGATCAGCAATTTCGAGAAAGAGGTTAAGTCGATTTCATCGATCCCAGTGTTCGACTGGTGCTTATTTTATCGACACCGAACCAATGAGAAGCAAAGTCGACCCCAGCGGCATTTGAACTTTGAACCTAAAGTCGGACAAAATAATGCAAAACATTTTGTCCGGCGTGCTAGCGATTGTACCAGCTCGCTGCTTTAAATGAATTTAATATATTACTACTTGCTGAATAATGAGTCAATAGTAAAAGCTTGGTTATTTAATTCTTCAGGCAGACTATTATTCATAAAGATGAAGGGCATTCAAACGAATGTTGAATGTTCAATTTTTATTTAGTCACCATGTTAAAGAAAAAAACATTAATAATCATAAACTCAGACAGAGGGGGTTCAGGGGTGGAAGCAGACCCCTAATGTTTATGTTTATAATTTTTTTTTTTTTGAGGGGGCAGTGAAAATGCTTTGAACATCCTGGGTTGAACCTGGTTTTGCAGAGCCTAAACTAATTTCGTACCCACGATTATGCTAATAGTTTTAGATTCTGTTGTAACAGACAAGATCTAGCATAAAATTTCATACTGAAATATTTTGGACAAACGACGTCTTCATTTGTGAATCACTAACTAACTACTGTTAATTCATATTCGTTTTCGGGTAAAGAGTTCTAAAATATTTCTAGTATTTACTTAATTGATATATTATCTATTCATGTATACTCAATGTATAACCGTTTCGGTATATTATTCGTAAAATTCTGATTACAAAAAGTCTGTATGTCTCTAAAACATCCTATTTTGATATGTGATAAGAAGGCAATATAACATGTTTTAATGATTCCATTATTTTAAGCAACGTCTGATCACTGTCCATGTAGTAATGATTTCTGTTTCAATACGTTATGAAAATCTTTAGAAAATATCTCATGAATTGTATTTCTGGATTTCCTATGCCAATGCTATATTCAAAAATTTCGTCTTATACTCTTCTATGTGAAGTTAGCGATTACGTAACACTGCATTGTATATTCAAGCCCGTATTTTCAATAGCTAACTATTCTAGAGATAGAGGAAATAGTCTAATTCACTTATACCAATTGATACTGATACATTGTGAAGTTAAGACTCTCCTCGTGTATTCTCTAAGATGTCATTTAATGGGTGTTGATATTTAAGAGTGGCTTTTAAAAGAGACTGTCTGTTGCTGAAAGAATTACATCAGCCTGGTGTCTGTAAGTTCTTAATAAGTTTAAAATTCTACTTGTCCGGTTTTATGCATCACAGATTTTCTGCAGATTCACTACTTAAGGTTATTCTAGTCGACAAAAATAATGTTCGACTATTCGATGTGACAAAATCAGTTAAGAAGGACGGCAAGCTGGCTGAGTCGTTAGCGCTCCAGACAAAGTGTTTAACAACAATGCGTCCGTCTTTACGTTTTGTGTTCAAATTCATCCGAGGTCGACTTTCCTTTTTTATATGATTCATTTCGATAAATTATGTACTACTTGATCACTGGGATCGATGCGATTGACTACATCCCTTCCCCTTAAACTTATCGGCCTTTAAACCATAATAATAATAATAATATTATTATTATTATTATTATTATTATTATTATTATTATTGGAGCTCTCGGTATTACTCTGGTTGATTTTATGACAGCGGACAACGACCTGTTGTCAGAGATCTCGCAGTGTCTCTTACTGCAAATAATAATCTTTGGTACTTAGATATTAACTTATCGTGGAAGACCAAGTACCAATCGCAAAATCCTAGCTGTTCCCAATAGGGAAGACTTTTGAGCCTGCTATGCCCTCACGTCAATTCCAATTTCTTCGACATTATTATCTTCATCATCATCATCATCATTATTTATTATTATTATTATTATTATTATTATTATTATTATTATTATTATTATTATTACTATTATTATTATTATTATTTTAGTAGTAGTAGTAGTAGTAGTAGTAGTAGTAGTATTTCCTCATCCTTAGTGTATTGCGGGTTTAGATAATATAAGCTGAGGAGAGTGTCAGACAGAAGTCTATGGATTATCTCACTGTGTCAGACTATGCCATGAGATGAAATGTCACCGGCGTCAATTTTCTAGTCCATTAATTTAGCTTCGATAGAATGAGTACAAACCAAGTGTTGATGTCGATTATATTTGTTATGTGGCATTTTAGAAAATATATATTAGAATTTATTAATGTTTATATATTTATTATTATTATTATTATTATTATTATTATTATTATTATTATTATTATTATTGTTGTTGTTGTTGTTGTTATTATTATACATTAACACACGTTCCGAAAAGAAATTAATTCGGTGATTTTCAATACTGTTAGGAAATTATTGATATCAAATATTGGATTAAAAGATGTGCGGCTACATGGATTAAACGCCGGTTTTGTTTCATCTGGTTACCTGAGAGAACCTTAATATTGCTTATGGTTACCTCGCAAATCGGAAATAATTCAAGCCGTGTCATTATTGCAATTAGTTACATGCTTCCATTTACTGCTGGCTATTAATATCGTTCCGTTCCTTTAAGGTTCATGAAGTGATCTTTGCTCAATCATGTTGATTTTGGACATCTAAGATACAGAGCCAAGTTGAGAATAAAGGTGATATCAATACAATTGAAATATAAACCTTAGAAGTCCATTCAAATCATATTTATGAGAATGTGCTTCATATAAACGGGATGAAACATGTAACTGCATGACTAAACGAGGAATTTCTGTATGACAACGAAAATGATGTCTTGGTAAAATGTGCACAGCATGAATATGACCGAACTTTGATGCTGTTACAAAACAAGGCAAAAACAGTAGGTGTCTTTCAAGAAAATTAAGATGAAATAGAACCAAATATAATTAATATTGTAATTTTGGATACTACATTATTATGCTATTTTCATATTCATTTATCAAAGAGTTAGATTCTTTTTCATATTGTTCTTAATTAAATCCCAGTCAGGCGTGATCGAGCATAACTATGTCTTATTTATTTCAACAATGATCATGCATTAGTTTCCGGAAATATATTTCCAGTATCTACTTCTCTTTTATGAAAGTAGTCTGTGATTTGAGGAAGATTTAGCTGCTATTTCTATTAGCCTATGAAGTAACCATTGAAGCTAATAATACAAATCAAATCTGGACTGCGATAATCATGGGGTTAAGAATAACGGGAAGCTTATGTGTTAGTAAAAGCTTGTATTTAATTTTCAACAAAGAACGCTTGGGGTATTGAATACTATAGCACAGTTGAAGAAAATGAAACAGAAAACAACGAGAAATTAAACTTATTAGTAATTACATCGGTATGTGAACAATTGAAAGATATTTGTATGCATAATTAAATCTCGTTAATCTAAGATCATTAGAAATCATATACTGAAATATTTATCTGTTGATATCCACAGAAGTAAAATGTATATATGTATAAGAAAAACAGCGCAGCAAAATCGGAAATCAAAAAGGCTACAGTTTCTGAGTAACTGATTTTTTTTTTCCTATTCTAACCAGTGTAAATCCTTGTAGAATTATTTTCTATTTCTTTCATCACTGTTTCATCATGTGTGGTAAAATCTATGGTAATATTCTTTCGTTCACCTCACCATACAATTATGTTAATATAAATATTTAATACAGCCTGCATTAAATAGGTGACTCTAGTTTAAATGACACCACTTTAAATGCAGTTTAATGCACTGCAACTACTAATAAGGAAAAAGTAATTTACAGGAAGAATAACCATATAAATGTTTGTTACTGGCGATGGAATTTGTTTGCTATCTTTAACATATTTTCAAAATATTGCAACTTGAAGATTTAAAATTTGTATAAAGGTTCCTAATTCCCTGTTCATCAAGAGTTTTCAATCTATCCTTCAATAATGAACTTTCTAGAGTGGAACCAGATGAGAGACGAAATTTGTGAAAGTAAGTACTACAAACAAAATAAATAGCAACAGGCTATAAACATACGCGTTTGTGAATTTATTATAGATGAAACATAAAAAAAAAAATGAATATGTTTATTTTTGTGTGGTTCTCACAGCTAACGAAATGATTCTACATCATTTCATTAGTGCATATATCTTTGCACTCTGTGCACATATCTTTGGAGGAGAGAAAGCCGAAGTATTTGTTTGTTGAAATATTTGTGATATTCTTTCAAGTTGTACACGAGAATCATCAGATTTTACCTGCATAACGCCAACATCAGAAGCAGATTTTTGTTATTTGTATAAGCATTAACTTTTTCATATATCCGTTTCGCATGACTCATATTATTATAAGATATTTATTTGGGGGAATACAGCGTGCATAGGGAGATTATCTTTTCATTCTTCGGATTATTTGTATAAGCATTGTAGAATAGTTTACTGACAAACAATACAAGTGTAATACACACCTCACTCCGCGTTATGTTACTTTCTTATGGTCTATTGTACATATGATTTACATATATAATACATTTATCTACAGCAGATATGGTTTATAGCTACATAATACTTGTTATTCTTTATTTTGGAATCAACTGTTTTCCAAAACTTTTTCTTCTCCATGAGATGCCGCATCCAAAATGCATAAATAACAGCAGGTAGTACATTTCATATTCAAATTGTTTGAAGCTGGGAACACAAAGGCTGCAGCGGCTAGCTTCAGGTGTGAGAAGCCGGGAGTTATACAATATTTTGTTTATGAGAGTAATATACAATATGTTGCTTAACACTGCATCTAGTATACAAATATAATTGAATGATAGAAGAGTATGAAAATGAGGAACATCAAGTGACTACAGAAAAAGGTATTAACTTATTACTGTGAGATGCGAAGAGTTTCTCGCGTTTTATATTGATGTGAATACTCAATCGTTTATTTTTCCCTTACTAACTTGAGTAATAAATTGCCATGGCCGCGTTGAATATCCCATGAATATCAATATTATATTACATTAGCACTGTATCTCAATGAGTTATGTGTTGCAAATCCTTAAGATCGGTACTTCTCAAATTTTTGTAACTCTCTCAGTGTTCATACTTTCATTCTACGATGCAGGGTCACACTCTCAGATGTTAGTGTGAATATACGTAATATCAAGACAAAGAAACTTAGTTCCGGGTAGGGGTAAGAAGCGGGTTAGGGTTAGGGTCAAGATTTCTATAAGCGTAGATAATATATATTTTTTATTTTTTACTTGTTTATGTCATTAGTGTGTGTGTGTGTAAGT
>NC_068990.1:19561813-19563115 GCF_001194135.2 Octopus bimaculoides
TGTGTGTGTGTGTGTGTGTGTGTGTGTGTGTGTGTGTGTTGTCGATAAAAACATGCTCTGTTATTGTCACCCACAGAGGGTTATGTCAAAGTTTAAAGTGGTAAAATTAAATACCAACGAAAGTGGACAAACAGTGATTTCTGACGTAAAGTTTAGACATCCATTAAATCAAGCACTCATTCGGTTTTATACGCATTGACGCATGAACGAAGTGTCGAATAATAGGGACCTCTAATTTGGTTCTTGAATCCCGAATATATATCCTTGCTATATATGAAACGCAGCGAGGACAAATAAATAGGGAAGACCTGAATTGGCGAAGGGTCATTTAAAGAACACAATGAATGCTCTTTTTATATTTTCTTGTTCTTTTATTTATTTATTATTATTTTTTTTTTTTGAGAATTTACGTTTCCAGAAATGAAATAACCGGTAATAATACATAGAAAATCTTAAGTGGGGCAGATAAAAAAAAAACATACACACAACAATGTGCGTGTTTATTTGTGTGTCAGTGCGAGTGTGCACCACCAATCGCTGTTGTGTTAAATATATGCAATATGTTGAACTATGTATACTCTACGGATTTTTTAACCAATCTAATAACTGTTATATACCTTTCGACGCAATAGTATTTATGCTATAATAAAATCAGAATGCTATTAATATTGTATGGATCATGAACAGATTTGTTTTCATAAGCATTCGATATAATAAGTACAGTAAGAATAGAATTCCATATAGCTAGGTTTTACATTGTGCAGAATATTAGGTTTCAATGGCTCCTTGTTGTAACTGCTTGGTCTACTGGGAAGAAAATCTGCTAATTTCATGTATAATGCATTATATAGTATAATTAACAATGGTATCTCCATGCTCTACAAAACTTTCTATATTAGTCATGTTAAGCTTATTCTGCATCTTGCATACCTCAGATTCGTCATAAATATCAAAACAATGAACGCAAACGTTATGACAAACAAAATATATGAATATATGAGTTGTTTCGGTTACTCTATTCAGATATTGGTTTCCAGATATGTTGTAAATAAGCATTACAATGTTAAAATAGATTGTGAAAAAGTTTTCACACACCCAGTACCATTTATATATATATATATATATATATATATATATATATGATTAATGCACCATTGATTGTATATTTAACTGATGCTCTTATTCGTCATTTTGCTTATTCATACACCATATATATTTTATGTCATTTCACACACACACACACATATATATACATATAATTACATGTATATATACATATGGATACTTATGTATATATATATA
>NC_068990.1:19563449-19565561 GCF_001194135.2 Octopus bimaculoides
TATATATATATATATATATATATATATATATGCACAACTGGAAATACTAAAGTTTAATTTATCCCTATTAACAGCAAGACAACAAGTAATAAACATGTTGTCAATCAGGCGAAAATAATATCCTTATTCATTACACCATGGGAGATAGGAAGGAACCATAGAAGCTATATGAACACCGAAGTATATCACAAAACGTGACTCTAAGATAACGCACAGAAGCAAACAATACGCATATTGGATACGACATCGTAGTCAACATATTCTTTAATAATAACGTTAATGAAGAAATGAGCTCCTAATGTTTCCATAATTCTGGTCTAACGTAAAAGTTTAAGAGCACCAGTATCAGGACAAAGGTTACAGAACTGAAATGGAGAGTTTTAAAAATACTTGCCATACATTACTCGGAAGGAAACGTATGTGAAAGTATTGTTACACGAAGTAAAATCTGACAGTTGTAAGAGAGCACAGTAAAAGTGATAAATGCATTTTGATAGGTAAGTCAATAGGAATTATTATAAGGTCAAAGATATATCTAGAGGAACGAGTTTTATCACATTAATTTTAAGGTATGAAGATCGCTTATGTTCTTGGGTCCATGAGAGAGAGAACCAAATGTAACCGCTGTGATGTTTGAAGTTATATATATAGATCTCATTTTTAAAATGATTTAGGAGACACAAAAGCCATAGTTAATGCACCACCATTAATGAGGCAGCTTCATGTAAAGGTCATTGGTCTTAAAGTCCACATCCCGTGCTTTGTTGTATGTACGAACAGAAATAAAGGGATTCTCTTCTACTGTTTTACATGTTTCAATCATGAGACTACAGCCGTGTTGGCACACTGTCTAGTAGACTAGGTCTAATTTATCGATCCCTCTATATATTTTAGCATTTGGGACTTATTATACAGCTCTCTTTAGGTAAATAACTGTATCACAAGAATATAAATACCTTAACCCAGATACTTTGGAGGTTACAAAAACGCATACACGCCTATATATATATATATATATATATATATATATATATATCATAAGATTTTTAAACTTTTAAATTTTCATATTCAAAAGAGACAGAGACTTCAAATTCGATATATCGATTTATTCACCACTCTATGTTAACATTTCTGTGCCAAACTTATCCAGTGACTGGTCCATTGGATTTAGACGTTTGGCACTTCTTCAGGAGTGGTTACCTTTCGAACAAAACACGAAAAAACACATACATAACTATTATTAGGTCTTTAGGACATCGTTAGCTTTCGTGTTTGTTATTATAGGGGAGATATATATATATATATATATATGTAATTGCAGCGTGGAAGGTGTTTATAAGCTATTTAAGGAACACACAAAAACCGTTAGATTCACTTGAACATTTAAATGTAATTTGCGAAAATATTTTCGTCGCTTTGAGACCGCGACCTGTTCAATGACAAAATTCTGAGATGCAGCACAGAATTGAAAGGTAAAGTGGACCTCGGCGGAATTTGAACTCAGAACGTAACAACAGACGAAATACCGCTAAGCATTTCGCCCGGCGTGCTAACGATTCTGCCAGCTCGCCGCCTTGACTAGGGTTACTATTGCTTACGTGTCCACTAAACTTGATGCGACCCATCAGAATTAGATCTACTGAATACTTCTAAGTCTATCGAGTAGCTGGAAAACAATAAAGTATCATCTATATATTGCTGTACGTATCGATATATTTGGTGTATGATTATAGATTCGATTATCATATAGATGGATGTCATAAGTTCATAAAAAACAGTTTCGCTTTTTCTAGAGGTAAAAATCGAGGAGGTATCGAGGCAGAATATTTACATAAAACAATATTAATATCTTACAGATCAAATGAGATAGATTATAGTGTTATGAGTCATATATTCAACGCTATTATTTCTAACATCTGACTCACCTCTGCTCTTCTAATCTCTTTCTTCATTCGCTGATGTTTGTACACGCAAACACACGCACAAGTGTATATGTATGTATGTATGTATGTATGTATGCGTGAGTGTTTCTCTGCTTATGTATGCAACCAACTGTATATATATATATATATATATATGCATATTTAATTTATATATATATATATATATATA
>NC_068990.1:19565823-19568318 GCF_001194135.2 Octopus bimaculoides
TATATATATATATCAATGTCTTCATAGACAATTATAAATAAGTAAATATATATATATATGCGTATTTGTGTATACTTGCCTTATGGCTGGTCAGATATGGTCTTTCGTTCGTAGCCACGATATCTAAAGATCGATACCATTACATGGCCTCAATTGCCCTTGTCTATCACTACGAGTAGGCGTCCAACAAACTTTTGCGTGTGGAATTTAGTACCCAAGAACCTATACACTAAACAACGTCATGTATCATTCCTGTCATTTAGCCTTGTCATAACAATATCACATTTCATCTGGCTGAGGTAGCGTTAATATTTGATTCAATCTCGATTCCTAGACCAAGTGAAGGTAGTTCAGATTACTGAATAATTGAGAAGTCAAGTCGGAAATTCCGTTAAGTGCTACACAATAAACACTGACACACATCACAGACACAATCACATACACACACACACGCACACACACACACACACACACACACACGCACGCACGTACGCACGCACACACACATACATACACATATATGGATAAATATATAAGTATATATAATATATGTGTGTATATATACATATGAAAGTATACATTTATACGTATGTATTTAAGTATAAATATATAAAGGGTAAAAATGATTATACATGTGTATATACGTGTGTATAAATTACACACAAGAGAAGAAAAAGAGAAGTAGTTGTTTCCTTACATGCTGAAAAGATATGTTAAATCCCCAAAGCACGAAAAACACATACTTATTTATAGCACGTTGTATGTTGGTGGGCAAGACAATCTGAAAAAATCTAAAAGATCAGTCATTTCTATACCCCGAAGTTTCACCATTAATAATTAAATAAATTTATTATGTGTAGATCATTAGTAGAAATTACTGGGGACGTCTAGTTATAAAACTCAAATACATACCATATACCAAAGGACACACGTGTATATCAAGTGTTATCGTTATATATCCTGAATTCAATTCAAATGTCCTCATCCAAACATGCCAAGCCCAGAATACAGCAGCAGTGAATAAAAATTCAGCACTGAATTATCTAACTCAGGAATTCAAATATTTAAATATATGTATATAAAATGTAAAAATTATTAAAAATAATAATTTATACCAGTGGCCAGCATTTCGTAGATCATAAATATATTTATAATATATACGTGTGTATAAATTTCACACAAAGAGGAGAACCACGAAGTGCTGTCCTTACCTACTGAACAGAGACGTCAAATCACCAGACTACGAAAAATACATTCTTATTTATAGCACTTTGATGTAGGCAGACAAGACAGTTCGAAAAGATTAAAAATAGAGAAAGAGCATGGAACAGTGTTTAAGATGTCACACTCACGACTGCGAGATTGTGGGTTCGATTCCCAGGCCGTGAGTTGCGTTGGGATTTTGAGCAAAGCACTTCATTCCACGTTGCTCTGTAATCATTTCGGCATTTGACGTGTGGCAGCCGTTGCACCTGTACAGATAATATTGATCTGATGGCAGGGGTCAGTATATTTCTGCACAAATATTTGTTCACTATAAACAAATCAGCTGTGTGGTTGTTCGGTAAGAAATTGTCTAATACTCATACGTCTTCTAACGACGGGAGAGTCCGTCATGCATATATGCATGTATATATGCATACAAACATGCATGCATATGCATATATATATATATATATATATATATATATATATATATATATATATATACACATGCATATGTGTGTGTATGTATGTGTGCCTAAGGAATCATAATACACGGTATATAAGACGTGTCTTTTTTCCTCTGAAAAACGGACTCTCAAATAATTATTATCTGATTTTTTATGCATTATTTAATGCATTATTTAATGCACTAAAAATATTTATTGCTGAATATGCACCATTGAAATGTTGTTACCTCCATTATGGCTGTGTTTTTTTTTATGCTATCCAACACAAAATACCTACAGACACATACACACATATGAATATATATTGAATATAAAAATACACTAAATCTGCAAGCGTTTATACTAGACGCAACATTGTTGAATCTGACATTGTGTTTCACGCTTCTATTTTACTTAGATACTCGGTACAGAGACACAGCGGCGAGCTGGCAGAAACGTTAGCACGCCGGGCGCAATGCTTCGCGGTATTTCGTCTGCCACTGCGTTCTGAGTTCAAATTCCGCCGAGGTCGACTTTGCCCTTCATCCTTTCGGGGTCGATAAATTAAGTACCAGTTACGCACTGGGGTCGATATAATCGACTTAATCCGTTTGTCTGTCCTTGTTTGTCCCCTCTGTGTGTAGCCCCTTGTGGGCAGTAAAGAAATAGGTACAGAGACACAGCTCAAATATAACATGTAAAATATTTGATATCAGATTGAAATACCAATACCATTTGTTAAAATATGCGCCAACACACACACACACACACTGTTATACAAGCCAATACACAAGTCTTGTTACATACCCACACGTACACATATACTCACACACACAAGCGCAG
>NC_068990.1:19568676-19569300 GCF_001194135.2 Octopus bimaculoides
ATATATATGTATATGAAAGGCAGTCAGCAAATTTTGTGGGGATTTATGCTTATATAGTGTGCACGTGTTCCGTGAGATTGGCAGACATCAGTTACGTAAGCAGGTTTATTTTGACGTAATTGATGTCTGTCAATCTCACGCAGCGCAACACTTATAGATAATCCTTTCTATTATAGGGACAAATCTGAAATATGGGCAGGGGATAACCGATAACTTAACTGGTACTTAATTTATTGATCCTGAAAGGATAAAAGGCAAAGTCGACCTCATCGGAATTTGAACTCAGAAATAGCTAAGAGTGAAATACCGCTAGGTATTTCGTCCAGCGTAATAACGATTTTGCCAGCTCAACGCCTTACACGTATGCATATTAAAAAAAAAAAAAAAAACATTCATGCCGACTGCGTTTCATCCCGACAACGTTTTCTGTACTCCTCTTCTATATATGGTGCGGAAACTCGGTACACTAGCATATCTGGTATTAAGCATACTGTATGATCATGTCGTAGATAGTAGTTGAGCCTAGAACTAACCGCAACTATTGCATTTGGTTAAATGTCGTGCCTTGCAGCATATCTTTTGAACTGTATATATATATATATATATATATATATATATATATAT
>NC_068990.1:19569695-19572378 GCF_001194135.2 Octopus bimaculoides
TATATATATATATATATATATATATATATATATATATATGTATGTATATATACAATTACATATGCATAATTCTTTATAGTTATATATATGTATTTCATATGTATATACATTATATATACATATGTATGTGTTTATGTATGCGTTATTGTGTGTTTATGTGTGACCGTGCGTGTGTGTGCAATTCGAGACGTCTCTGAAATTACAATTTCTATTTAAAAAATGTCTTCCCTATCGTGATTTTCCTTTGTTATCACGATATATATCGATAGCGACGAGAAATATACACGCCCGATATATTTTTATACCTTTCTGAAAGCATTATACAAGTGTGAAAAGTAACTATCAAAAACTAGGATTCTAAACAAGTTCAAAATCAAAGCCACATACTAACACAGAATACATTATGGAACACAATCATATAAGCAGTCACTTGCATAATTATTTGTTTTATGATAAATTATTTTAGTGCAGGAAGCTTTATGTATATAATGCATATAATACAGTGCAGGAAGCTGTATGTATATAATAATGATCGATTCAATTCACGGCATGACTTTCTATTCAGAAATGTGTTTTTGATGTTTGCGTCAGCATTCACATGATGTCAGTGATATGGGCCAAAAAATATTGGTTTAATGGAAGAAATTACATAAGATAAAGATTAACATGAAAACAAGATGCGAATTCGTATCTATAGAGAGACACGTACAAACAGTGAAAACACACCCGTGAATATATCTATGTATGTACCTGTGTGTGTATGTATGTATGTCATATTTTTATTCAAATATATATATATACATATATATATATATATATATATATATATATAAACACACACACTTATATATGTGCATAGATATGTACACCCATGTAAATATATAATAATGCATATATGTGTGTGTGTGTGCGTGTGTGTATGTATTTGAGGTATGTGGTGTACGGATATATATATAGGCGCAGGCATGGCTGTGCGGTAAGGAGCTTGCTTCCCAACAAGATGGTTCTGGGTTCAGTCCCACTGCGTGGCACATTGGGCAAGTGCCTTCTAATATAGCCTCGGGCCGACCGAAGCAATGTGAGTAGATTTGGAAGACCGAAACTAGAAGAAGCCCGTTGTATATCTATATACGTATATATTTGTGTAAGTTTGTGTCTGTGTTTGTCTCCCTCCTCACCACCTCTAGACAACCGATGCTGGTGTGTTAACGTCCCCGTAACTAGAGGTTCGGCAAAAGAGACCGACAGAATAAGTACTAGGTTTACAGAGGATGAGTCCTGAAGTCGATTTCTTCGTCTAACACTCATTAAGGCGGTGCTCCAGCATGGCTGGAGTGAAATAACTGAAATAAGCAAACGAATAAAAGAACATACATATTATGTATATAAATTTAGTAGTATAATATACAGAAAATGGAGAGTATGAATACAGCAAAATCAATTTATTTACATAACTGTCGATTACTTAACGTCTACGACCCTTTCAGTTTCCACCTTCATTTCTTTTACAATTAACAATTGCATTCTGTATGTGCGTATGTTTATGTATTATTGTCTGTGCATGTGTGTGTTGTATGTATATATATATATATATATATATACGTCCGACTGCAGGTAAAATTTAAAGGTTCAATGTTCGAGTTAATGTGCTTAAGCATGACAAAATATGTTTGGGCCAAAACCTCATCGAAATCTGATTGGATTTTATCTTTAAGTGAAAGAGACCACATTTCTCTTACACTGATTTTGATTCTGTATGAGAATTATGTAAATTATACAGGTGTCTACGGAATAACATAGCTCTTTCATTTAAATCTTAAGCAGTCTATAAATCAAATGATTAGCACTCTCATATTCGTATCAAACGGAAATAATCACACGCACAGAAACCCGCATGTAAATACATATAGCTTTTTAATATTCTCCCAAGGGGCCTGAGTAACCTGCACAAAATAGATGTAGGCGATTTTAAATCAAAGCTGGACCTCTTCCAGTCGAGAGTCCGAGATGGACCTACCTCACGACAAGAGGTGGAAATGAGGGTACTTACATCAAACTCCATTCTTCACCAAGTGGCACATATTGGAGGAGGCTCACAGTAATAACAGCGTAGCAAAACGGCGGTGCATCAGCATGGCTGCAGCTCTGAGTTGAAACTACTGAAAAAAAATATGTATACGTATATCCAGAACTACCTACTTGCCTACATACGTATATACAGACCCACCTACTTCCCTACATACATACATACATACATACATACATACATACATACATACATACATAGACATAGACATAGACATAGACATACATGTATGCATGTATGTAAGTTTGTTATTTTCGAGACTAGTGGTTAGGATGTCGCACTCACGGTCGCGAGATCGTGATTTCAATTCCTAGACTGGGTGGTTCGTTGTGTTCTTGAGCAGAACACTTCATCTCACGTTGCTCAGCGATCACTTCGACATGTAACATGTGGTACATTGTGCACCTGTTCTGAGAACGTCGATTTTCTGGAGAGAATGAGCTAATGTCCGGTACGAAGATTTGATCACTATAAACATATCCTTTGCGCAGGTCATTCAGCAAAGAACTGAACCTTCATACGTCGACTTCGGTGTTAGAGTCCATCATATATATATATATATATATACACACACACACACACACACACACACACACA
>NC_068990.1:19572902-19578264 GCF_001194135.2 Octopus bimaculoides
GAGAGAGAGAGAGAGAGAGAGAGAGAGAGAGAGAGGGGATGGAGGTTATTTACTCTTTGAATATATTTACTTCGCTTTCTAGAAATATGTAGAGAAAGACGATCAAACACAGACATATAAAAAGAATTTGTGATAAAAGATGTGAAATATTCATAAAATGTTATGATAAAAGAAATTCTCAGATCGTTAATGGTATGTTAATATTCTTCTGATAATCGGAGAGGATGGTGGGAGCAATAGTTTTATATAAAGTTTGTTATTTAACAAACAATTGACGACAGTTCTTAGCGTTCGCTGTGTGTTGTATGTAAGACAAGGAATAAACTCAGAAGGGATAGTGAAGAAGAGTGCTGTATAGTGAATAGCGATATATACGTGTCTTGCTTGAAAGTGGATTGTTTTTCGGTGAAATTAAATTCTGTTGTTTCTGAAGGAAATCATTGTCTTTAAATATTCAATGTTTCTATCTCAGATTTATCCCTCGAAGATGGAAGTAATTGTATAACAATACTTACATGATTTATGCAAAAATGTAGTGAAAGAATAAAATAAAGACAGTCCTTACATCAATGGCATTAAAATCGGTCTCATACGCAAGGTATCGAACTCTCAAGAGTTGTCCTAAGTTATAATGATACCATTAGATGTGTGAAGAGTTTCTTTTATTTTCTACATCTTTAAAGCATTTGACACACACAGGCACACGCGCGCGCAGACATATATATGTGAGAAATAGAGAGAAAGAGAGTGTGTGTTTGTGTATATGTATGTGTGCATGTATGCATGTATCTTATTTTCCTTTCTCTATGAAATATCTATGAAATTATATTATGTTTCTAAACCTATGAAAGAAATATCTGATATTTCTTTCACCAACAGTTATTTTTAAAAATATTATTTATTGTTTTCCTTTTTTATCCACATCTCATTTGTTTGACTCTCCTAAGAGTTTCCCTACTCTCACATTCCTTGTCTATTATCAGTTATCCTTTTCTTCAACCCTATTCTCCACATAAGCAACATTTTATAACGTTTTAAAAGATCTCTTCTGTCATTTAAGAGACAAAACTGTAATAATATCGTAGTCTTCAAGTCAGTAAACCATTCATTTTCTTTCTTTTTAACGTTTAGTTGAAAGGAAAGTCCAGCGACGAAAATCTATTCAGTTTGCTGGGTGCACAAGAGAGGTGGGTGGAAATTATGCTGAAACATCTCACTTGTCTCTAGCAAATGATTGAGCTCTGTTAAAGACAGCCGAGGATTAGATAGTAATGATAAAGTAGGTGACAGATTTGCCAGTCATTTCGTTTTCGGTGAGGTACTTTAATTCTCAATGCAGTAGAGATTAAAGGAAGAGATGATCTGGTCGGAATTTGAAACGAGAGCTCAGTATTGAAGCAAAGTTATACTTTTTGAGAACATTGTCAGCAAGTAGACGTATTAACTTATACAGTTCTATATTTAAGAGATGAGGAATTATGTACATTATTTACATTATTTAGATTTGACGGATATTTGTCCTCATCATGTTTGTTGTTAACACAACGTTTCGGCTGATATACCCTCCAGCCTTCATCAGGTGTCTTGGGGTAATTTCGAACCTGGGTTCTCGTACCTAAGGTATTTTTCAATGTTGTTGTTATTATTATTATTATTATTATCATTATTATTATTATCATTATTATTATTATTATTATTATTATTATTATTATTATTCATATGCCCACGGGTATATGGCGTAGTGGTTAAGAACGCGGGCTACTAACCCCAAGATTTCGAGTTCGATTCCAGGCAGTGAGCTGAATAATAATAATAATAATAATAGAGAAAAAGTCCAAATTGTATTGAGAGTCGTTTAGAAGTTTTATTTTCAACGATTTGACTGTTTTCACAGTCTGAAAATGTGTGAAACCGGGTAAGCCTTTAAAAATTCACTATCTACAAGAATCCCAGTGAATTCTCAACCTCTTTTTTTCTATATTTCTATCCCTGTGGTAAAGAAATGTATGTGTGTGTGTGTGTGTGTGTGTGTGTGTGTGTGTGTGTGTGTGTGTGTGTGTGTGTGTGTGTGTGTGTGTGTGTGTGTGTGTGTGTGTGTGTGTACGTGTGTGTAGGTATGCATGCACGCTTTTATATGCTTATATAGTTGTTTAACTGTTTACTTAAATATATTTCTTCATGCTACTGTTATACAGCATATAATATTTTCAATATATGCAGCATATTTTATTAATGCTCTTAGTTTTCAATCAATATAGATCTTTACTATAAACGAATAATATTGATTAAAATAACAACAACAATATAATCCGCTTCTAAATAGTTAAGAAACCAACAATTGAAGTTTCAGAATTTTACATTTCCCAGATCTATAATTAATAGCTCTGTAAATTAAATTTTGTCTGTAATATAAAGGCGGAGAAATTGATTTTAAAGGTGTCAAATTTTTTGAAGATCAGTTAACGTCCATGTGAATTTAAATGGATAACATATTTCAGCTTCATTTCCACTGCGCTTATCTATTGCACACCAGTACTTCCTTGATCGGAGTATCTGTCTATTGTACTCAAAACCAAGTTGTTTTATCATTATTAAAGATATCTTTAAGGCAGCGAGCTGGCAGAACTGTTAGCATGCCGGGCGAAATACTTAACGATGTTTCGCTTGTCTTCAAATTCGGCTTTTCATCCTTTCGGGGTCGATAAATTAAATACCAACTGAGTACTGGGGCCGATGTCATTGACTATCACTCTCCCTCAAATGTCAGGCGTTGTTCCTGTAGACAAAAGGATGATTAAAATTATTTTGAAGGCATTGAGCTGGCACAATCGTTAGCACGATGGGCAAAATGCTTAACGGCATTTCGTTCATCTTTACGTTTTGAGTTCAAATCCCACCGAGGTTGACTTTGCCATTCATCCATTTCGGGTCGATAAATTAAGTGCCGGTTGAGCACTGGTATTGATGTGATCAACTAGTCCTCTCCCCAAAAATTTCAGGCCTTGTGCCTATAGTAAAAAGGATTATTAAAGTTATATCTTCTACGAGGCGAGCCTGTAGAATCATTACCACGACGGACAAAATGCTTAGCAGCATTTCTTCCGACTTTACATTCTGAGTTCAAATACTGCCGGGGTCGACTTTCCATTTCATCCTTTCTGGGTCGATAATATAAGTACCAGTGTAACACTCAGTCAATGTAATCGACATGTCTTTCCCCAGAAATTGCATGCCTCGTGCCAAAATTTGAAACTATTATTAAAATTATCGTTAAAGCGACGAACTGGAAGAATCGTTACCGCGCAGGAAAAAATGCTTAACGACATTTCTTCAACACTTTACGTTCTGAGTTCCCATTCCGCTGAGATTGACATTGCCTTTCACCCTCTGGGGATCGATAAATTACGATCCAGTAAGGCAGTGGAGAACATATAAATCGACTAGTCATCTCCAGCCCCACCAAAATTTCAGGCCTTGTCTCTATAATAAACAAGTAGACATAGGCGGAGAAGTGGTTGTGTGGAAAGTAACTTGCTTACGCGCATGCGTTGATCTATTCGCTGTGTTGATTTTTGACGAAACGGACGGAATTTTTTGACCTGCTTGGCAGTGGTTTATCGGTGAGTGTTGTACCGGTGGAAAGGAATGTATTCGGACCTTAGCGAGTATGAACTATCCTCAGCAGAGGAGGAGATTTTTAAGGCGGAAAACAGAATGGACGAGCATTTGGAAAGAGTAAAGAGTTTTGCTGAGGCTGCAGAGGTGAAGAAAAGGGAAGTGGACCTAACCGGACTGAAGGAGCTGTGTAAGATGACACAGAAGGTGGGCAGTGATGCAAAGTTATTACCCCCGAAAAGGGTTATGGAAAATATGGAAAAGAAGACCATTACCTACAAGGTGCACTCAATGGAGAGTAGGAAGGTGGAGTGGATGGAGATAGAAAAAGTAGAAAATGCTCTGAAGGGGCTTTCGAAGGAAGTGACATATATAGCGAAAAGAAATGGATATGGGACGGTGGTTGTCCAGTTTAGGACAGCGGAGGAGGCAAAGAGGCTGGCGAGTACAACTGTAAAAACGGAGGAACTTCTACCCACGTACCTTGGAAGAAAGACTTCTAAGGTGAGGGTAGAAGGAATTCCACCCGATATGGAAGCGGCTTGGGTTGCGGCAACCGTCCTCGTTGGAAGTGAGGAGGAGGTGGCTGTCCTCCATGCCACAGAGACGGAGGAAGGAGGATATAAAGGGAAAATATCATCATACAAGCGGGGGCGAAGCAGCTGGAAAATTTGGCGGAGATGGTGACGTTGGGAGAAATAGTATTGAGAGTATGGTTAGAGTGCAGAGTTCTGCGATGCTTTGAATGTGGCCAAAAAGGCCACATTAGAGCTCACTGTCCTCTACAGAGGAAAACGACAGAAGAAGTGGCGCTGGAGACGGAGGAGAAAAAGGAAGAAGTCCAGATGCATGGAAGGAACAAGGAGGATGGATGGACAGTGACAGAGAATAAAAGAGAAAGAAGAAGAAAACAATCAGTGTGATGTGGGACCCCAGACCAACTCCATCCCACCCAAGACTACTCAGACCCACCCTCCCCATACAGACACAAAACCCACCCACCTCCTTTCCCCACAGGAAAAAAGGAAGAAAGAACAGACACCACAAAATTTACAAGACCCATCCCCGGTGAAAATGGTTACGTGAACATGGAGGAGAGAGTGTTGTCACTCAGTGAGGGGGGGGAGACTAGTTCAAAGACTAAAGAGGACTCAGGACTCAGAGGTGGGGAGTGGTGTTCCTCAGTGTGGGGTGACAGCGGAGGAGGCGAAGAGGCTGGCGAGTACAACTGTAAAAACGGAGGAACTTCTGTCCACGTACCTTGGATGAAAGACTTCTAAGGTGAGTGTAGAAGGAATTCCACCCGATATAGAAGCGGCTTGGGTTGCGGCAACCGTCCTCGTTGGAAGTGAGGAGGAGGTGGCTGTCCTCCATGCCACAGAGACGGAGGAAGGAGGATATAAAGGGCAAATATCATCATACAAGCGGAGGCGAAGCAGCTCTCAAATTATCATTCATGTACCATTATTTTAATATTTTGATTTTAATGTTTTTCATGTTCATTTTCATGTGTCATTCATAGCATCATATTTTTATTTTGTTATATGTGGGGACATGTGTTATAGTGTCCCCCTCTGTTTAATGCCTTTATGGCACTTTAAAAGAAATAAAGTAGCCTGCTTACTCTCGACGCATGCGCCGTTAGATGTCGGCTACTGCTACTGTGAATGTCACGTCGCTTTGTGCTGCGTGAATAAGAGAAATGAAAGAGACTGGCCACAGGTATGACTTGTTTTTTTTTTTTTTT
>NC_068990.1:19578361-19581754 GCF_001194135.2 Octopus bimaculoides
GATTTATTGTTGTGTTATTTTTAATAGATACCTGCTGAACTCTAAACATTTTTGTCTGCCTGTGGTGAGTGTAGTTGTACTCACTTTTTAGTGAGTTAAAATTTTTTTAGTGGCCGCGTATCTCGCCAACAAAAAGTTAGTGTGTTTTGGTGGGCGTATCTCGCAACCAAAATATTGTTTCTGTACCTGGTTTGCTAAAATTCCTGCTTTAGAGTACCTGGTTTGCTGTAGTTCCTGCTTCGGAGTACCTGGTTTTGCTGTTGCTACCAAGTTCCAGTTTGGGCTAGGAGTACCTGTCGCCGGGAGAGTGTGTTCGTCGTGTATTTTTTTTTTAACTGTTTTCTCTTCTGTTTACTTCAAAGAGTTTTTTTTTAACTATCTCTGTAAACTGTCTTTTTTTTTTTTCTTAATAAATATCCTAGGGTCGATTTGTTCGACTAAAGGTGGTGCTCCAGCATGGCTGCACTGAAATGACTGAAACAAATAAAAAAAAAATATCGTTTCTGCCAGCTCACCGCCTTACCAGAAATATTAACCACAAAAAGTGTTAGCGATAACTTGGTGTAAAATTAACTTGCTACTTCAAATTTACTCGGAAGAGCCGAATATTTTATGCCGTTTTAAAATGATTAGATCATTAAGCAAACAAAGAAGCATCACCAGAAGAAATCTAATACTGTCATCTGAGAACATTCAAGTGTCAAATTAGAATTACTATTGCGATGATAAGGAAAATATAGCATTTGCTCAATAACTAGTATTTTATTTACATGAGAAGGTGGAAAGCTGACGGAAATGTTGGACAAAATGCTTAGTTGTATTTCTTCCGGCTCTTTTCGTTCTGAGTCCAGATCTCACTAAGGTCGACTTTGCCTTTCATCAGTTTGAGGTCGAAAAAAATAAGTATTAATTAATTACTAGGGTATACTATTCCACTTACCATAAAATTTCTGGCCTTCAGCCAACATTAAAAAGAATTTTAAGTACTTTGAGAGACAAAGAATACATTTTCAAATTCTTAACTTTCTCAATTGTGTATAAATTTCCCTGTAATTTCCAAAGTATTGATAAGAGAATAATTCCGTGTGCGCAAGAATATTTGACATATTAGTACTTGAGTAAGCGGGGAAGTTACTTGAGCGGGTGAAGAGATAAATTTGCAAATATACTTCAATTTTACCTGCAACGCTTTGAACATGTAATGAATCTTTGGCTAACGCGATTACAGATAAACAAAGCAGGAGGAAAAGATATGTTATTGTCATGACTGGATAACTTGCTCGTAAGAGGGTACGTTTAAAACTGACATTGAGCTAAACCTCAAACTTACAGATCTATTGCTAGTTAGGAATTGAAGATCAGTGATTTTATAGGAAGAATTTGATTGGTTATTTTGATGTCATACTACCTATCGATGAGAAGTCACTGGGACTACTCAACAACAATAACATCAATGGAAGTAATATAGTAGTCGTCGATAATCTCAAGTTAATTTTAGTCCATTAAATTCATTTATATTTAAGCAAAAATCAACTGAACTATATTGTTTTCAAGTTGATCTCAAATCAATTATTTGCTAAAATCATATTTGATAACTATTGTTACATTACCTGTGATCTTCTAGATGAAATGGTATAAAAGTTCCTAGAAATTGTATTGATTATTTTTGTTTTAGTTTATATCGATTGGCTAAATCAATAAACTTGCTTGGCAGAAAACACAATAACATATAGGTTTGTTTAAAGATAACTGGGAAATGTTATCAAAGGGAAAAGCATTCTTTGTTGGTTTTGTATTTTCATATATTTGGATTGATTATTTCTTTTGATACTTTATAACTGATATTTTATTCTATCGCTGCTGGTATGTGGCTTGCTTTTATATTGTTGTCGGTGTTGTTGTTGAAAATAGTATTGCATAAGCGAATAAAAAGGGAGAGAATATGTGTAAGCGAAGATGTGATTTTGTTTCATATATATAACAAATAAACAACTAAAAACATTTTACGATAGGAAAATATAGGACGCGGTGTCGTTTATGCATGTCTGTATCAGTAATACAAGTAGTGTGATGTGCAATGCTTCATCGGGAAATCTAATCCAACTCGCATAATTCGATACAGCTCTACTGAATAACTTTTGCCCTGTGTTATTCGCTATAGACTTACATCAAACAGAAGTATTCTTTACAACTAAATATAGTGAGCCTTTACTTCGTGGATATGCCAAAAGAAGAATTGTAACCTTCTTAACTTTCCCCTAGAGAATTACTATTCCATTAGATAAAATAAATATTTAAACACAGAGAGGTCATAGTGAACCAAGATTTCGTTTTGTTTTCCTACCTGATACCAAATTGTTAGGAGAATAATTTCCCCGTCAAAGATGCCTTGTTCCTGCAGAGATGTTTGCAGGTGATGTGACGCACGGGTTACAAATCCAGAAGCACAAGATCTTTGATCCCAGTTACACATTGCAACAAGCTTACACGCACAAGCTATGACATAGCTGTTGACATTTTGTTCGCTTTTTCATCACTATATAAGCATTGAAGCAGTACAGGGATGGATGGAACTGTACCCGGAAAAATTTGTTCCTGAATTCGAACCTCATAGATGTTGTTCTCAACAATTGTCAGTCAATCAGGATACGGTATGGTAGAAAGGTATCTTATATTATCACAGCCAATATATTCTGAGAACTAAAGTAGCACTTTATACAATATGCAATTAGAGTGTGATGCGTTCGAATGGCGTTCTGGTTGATTGCTTTATCTATGACATATCCAATGCAATATAATGATATTTTGTTATAGCCAAAGGACAGGAGAAATGTGACTGTTATCACATAACGAATGCAGTCTTGGCCACGTGACTAAGAAGTTGGCAAACACTAAATCCATTTCACAGCCAACAAAATTCTCCCGTTGTTGGTAGGATATACATCAACCAGCAAATAATAATTCTTTTCTGGCTTCTTCAAGGTTTTGTTAAACAGGAATTTGGGAAACGCTAATCAGTGGTGATTACAATAAATCTGTGTACATAACGGCTTCATGTACACTGAAACGAGGAAAGGCATTCGCTGCGCAGATGAATACGAATAGAAATTCTTCTCATAGAGACATTGCATCTGAAAAGAATTTCTCTGCCGAGACAGCGCAGCGCAGATGTTTCCACCTCTGAGTGTTAAGTCTACATGTACTCAACTTTGTTGCCTTTAAATGTTATATATATATATGCATGTGCATGCGTGTGTCTATGAATATATATATAATAGATATATAGATTCACACACTCACAAGTACACACGCACGCACATACACTCGCGCGCACACACACACACACACATACACACACACACACACACACACACACACACACACACACACATA
>NC_068990.1:19581935-19585073 GCF_001194135.2 Octopus bimaculoides
TGTGTGTGTGTGTGTGTGTGTGTGTGTGTGTGTGTGTGTGTGTGTGTGTGTGTGTGTGTATTTGTGTGTGTGCGCGCGTATGTGTACGTCCGCATTGACGTAATCGACTTTGAATGAGTTAGTAAGCGAACATCTAATTCACCTTGTCATATACCTTCAACAAAGCGTTTATTAGCCATAAAAATTGCTGTAGTCTGTCGTGTGTGAAATTTAGGAGAGCGTATAAGTTATTTATTTAGCATCGACATAATTAGAATTTATGCTTGTCCAGATCTAACGAAGATAATGAGCAAAAGTCTCATATGAAAGACGGATAGTGTAAGCGAATGGCAAAATTGAAATGAGATCAGATCAGATTAGAAATTCTGGAATATTCTTCGTCGTTATTCATATTGATAGAATAATATTAATGATAATTCTTTGTGTTCTTCCAAAATTCTAATTGAAATATTTCCGAATTTAAATTACACGGAAAATTTTACGAATTCTTTGTCAAGATATAAATGACCTTTTAATAATAAAATATGATTGCAAGGAAAATTATTTCTGACAGGTTTTAAAAGCATATTTGGAAATATTTAATCACTTTAAAAAAATATATGTTTTTAATTTTTAATTTTGAAAACAAACAAAGTTGTGGAGAATACAAACAAATGCTACTTCTGTATGTTTCTTTAGACACTTCTAATAGTCATTCAATATTTTTTTTTTTTATTTTAGTTTCATTTCTTCTATAAATTACCGAGAGAAATATTAAAACCATTGACATCTTGTTGTGGATTAAGTAACAAAATGTTAAAGCTATGTTAGATACTAAGTGTGAGAATAATTCTAGAAAAATTTTAAACGGTAATATTCGGAAATATAAGGATCCCATTGATAAGTGTTTCGTCTGAAATTAACCAAGTCTCTTATTAAAATCATTTTTTTTTCTAATTACACAACAATTTTATTCTTTTCTACGATTTGAAATTTAAGAACTTAGTTAGCTCACTTGTACGTAAACCATAATAATTAAATATTTGGTCACAGCTATGAATAATCTTTCAGTCTCGATATCGTCTTCATATCCTGGAATTTTTTTCTTTATTGTTAATCATGAGAAAGAAACAGAGCACTTAAAATAGAACATGCCATCGAATGGTCAAGGCTGAATCACACTTAATAGATGTCTGCCTCAACAGAGTTGATATAACTCTAAAATCTCACTACTATATATTGAATATTATATGGAATTTGTAGAAAACCATTCTTTTCCTATATTGTGTAGCAGTAATATTGTATAGCAATAATATTGTATTGTAATTAAGCAAGCATAAATTTATTTCGGTGTTTGATAAATTGGTTAATATGATAGAAACGTATCCCACAATTTTTAAAAGTTCTTTCCTCTTCTTAACTATAATCAGTATTGAATCACCAGTGTAGTCTTTTTAAATCGTTTTGACTTCATATGGTGCTGCAGACAAAGTAAAGCTATACTGGTGTCCTTCATTTGGATTATAAAACAAAACTAGCATTTAGCATGGATATTTAAACACATAATATGCTTTAAAATCGAATCCTCAGAAAACAAAAATTCGTAAGCTCGGATAAAGGTTAAATACCCCTTTCGGTCACGAATGACCATGGGATTGCTCGTACAAAGTATCCCGCACGAGGCACAAGTCCGAGCAAGGTTGTTTATGGAAAACCTGTAGTCGCCCATGCATGTCATTCTCCCCTCTGCATGCCACCGATGTTATCCAAGGGAAAAAGAAAGGCCGATACAGCTTGGCACCAGTGACATCGCAACTTATTTCTACAGTTGAGTGAACTGGAGCAGCGGGAAATAAAGTGTCTTGCTTAAGAACACAGCACACAGCCTGGTTCGGGAATCGTAAATACAATATTGTATGCTAGTGTACATTATGATTGTAGGCGCATGAGTATTTGTATGGATTTTCTTAAATTTAAATCCTATTTAGATGCAGAAAAATATATGTGATTCATCTAAGTAACACTTCCGGCGCACCATTTCGCCGCAACATTCTATTTAAGAATAAATGGCTTTTGCATTGTATAATTGGCATTACGTTGATCCCATATTCTGGTGACTGTAGCACCCAGCCTTGTCAGTGTTAAACACACTTGTACGTTTCTTTTCTACCTAGAACAGTATCAGAAATGTAAACTTGATAAGCCATTCGTTGATTCCTAATGTGTATTTACTTTACTCCCACACGAAAACATTGCTGCAATAGACCGTTTTCTTATTAAGGAAATTTATTTTCCATTTCCTTAAAGTCAACTCAAGCGGAAATGAGATCCAGTCGTGTGGATTATCTTTGCGTATATCTAGTGGGCAGTACCTTTATGTTGATAATCTTCATTCGTTTTGCTATGAATTCACTTCATGACTACTCAAGCAGATTTGAACAAAAGTGACCGCAGTCATGTCTTCTAAATAAAAGCATGCCTAATATATTCATAGATAATATGTAACCTTTGGAACCAATATGAACATTATAGCTGAACATAGGAAGAACATTTGTTGAATAAAAGGTAATGTGAAATTTAAATGTCTTTGAAATCAGAAAGTCGCAGAAATAAATGAGAAAATACTGTAAGAAACTAATTTCAGTGCTAAGTCAATTCTTCCAATATGTCGTTTTCACATCAAAACGATTTTAATAAATATAGTAGAAACGTTATGTACCACAGCATTACAAAAATGTCTAAAGACACAGGGTGTACGATGGTTCTTTAGAGGAATTACACCGTCGTAGCTTAGTAAACTTAAGCTCGAGATAAAGTAGAAATATAAAAACTGAGACAATGCGTTAAAACGCGTGTGGACACGCAACCTCTCTCTCACACACCCTCTCTCTTTCTACACACACAAACACGTGTGTGTTTCTGTGTATGGGCTTATGTGTGCGTGTACGTCAGTGCGTAGATTGCTTGAAGTGGTGTGCAGATTTTATATTTCGAGAAAAAGGAGTGATTCATCATGAAATCTCTCAAACTAGATGAAAGTGATGAATAAATACATTTTATCCAAAATCCTGGCCACATCATTTTTCTTACGATATATGTGTGTGTGTGTATGTGTGGGTGGTCGGGTATATATATATATATATATATATATATATATAT
>NC_068990.1:19585083-19586801 GCF_001194135.2 Octopus bimaculoides
ATATATATATATATATATATATATATATATAAATTTGAGTGATATTTCTCTGTCCCTTACGTTTTTATGTTCGTTAAGCTGCAAGGACAACGAAACTCAAACCAGCAACTCGCCTAATCCCAGGATGTGTCTTAAGGGGCCTATTCTTTTTAAGGGCCGGCTAATTGCACCCACTTCCTAATTTTACTACATTCTAAACTAAATACATACCATTGACGACAAAATCGAAGCCACGACAATGAATTTCATACCATGAATTCCCAGGGAATGTCGTAAAGCGGTTCAATTTCTGAAGGGCTGCTTAAATGGAGTCCCACTGACACCCCCTTTTTTTTTATTGTATTTACCTCGCTCCTATATTGATTGATTTAACTATGATCAGCATCTGTTTGGGCATTCTAAGTATCTTCACTAACATTCAAATCAAGATTAAAAAAAAATATATATATATATATATACACATACATACATACATGATTTAACAAACTCAAACTCATAATGTGAGCTACTAATAATCTAAGCTCGGGTAGTAATGTAATCGAACGGGCTTGCAGTATAGCGCGTTCTGTGTACTAGCCTTAATCGTTCAGGTTCAAGAATAAACGTGCCTGCTCTCTGAGAAAAGTGAGAAAGTGAGACAAAAAAAAAAAAAGATAGAGGTGTTAAACGGAACGTGTAGATGGAAGAGAGGTAAAAGTAAACTACGTATGGTCACCTTGAAGGAGGAAAGGGAATTAACATTGGTTGATGGAGTTAATCTGACGGGAAACGGTTAAAGTTTATCAGACCCTATATATATATATATAGAGAGAGAGAGATTCAAATTATGAGTTCTAATTTCGCTGAAGTCGACTTTCAGCATTTTGGTGTCGATAAAATGTATTAATCACGAAGTGGATTCCATGGTATCCGTTAATTCCCATCCCTCATTAGTGCTGTCCGTGTACCTAATATAGTTTTCAAATTTTGGCACAAGTCCAGCAATTTCGAGGAAGTGTATAAGTTGAGCAGCTTCGGTGGCATTTGAACTCAGAATGTAAAGACTGACGAAATGCCGCCAATAAATCTACCCATCGTGCTAACGATTCTGCCAGCTCACCACCTCCCATGTACTTCATATCAGAATCCATTATATTGTTCCAAAATGCTAATATATCGATCCCATGTTTCCTATGAAAACTTTGTACGACAAATGTGAAAAAATGTTCTCGTCAAACTTAGGATCTATGTATTCTATAAGATATTCTATTTTCTATAATATATTATATATTCTATATTCTATAACATGTTACATATTCGATATTCTATATATTCTATTGCTATTATTTATTAGTTTTAAGATTTGAAACGAAAATCTAAAGGTGGAGAATGGTATTATTAATATTTATGTAATGAAGAGGCGGCCAGCCGGCAGAAATGTAAGCACGCCGGGCGAAATGCTAAGCGTTATTTCGTTTTTCTTTACACTCTGAGTTCGAATTCCGCCGAGGTCGACTTTTCCTTTCATCCTTTCGGGGTCGATACATAAAGTACCAGTTACGCACTGGTGTCAATTTAATCGACTTAATCACTTTGTCTGTCCTTGTTTGTCCCCTCTATGTTTAGCCCCTTGTGGGCAATAAAGAAATGTATATATGCATATACAAGTATATATATATATATGTATATATATATATATATATATATATATATATGTATATATATATATATGTATATAT
>NC_068990.1:19587819-19590531 GCF_001194135.2 Octopus bimaculoides
TATATATATATATATATATAAAGAATATGGGGAGAAATAGGATATGTCGCAAGAAATGCACATACATATCTCTACATATACATACACATATCTGTCAGAGGGCAGTTACACTGAGAGACACTTTGTAAAATCGATTGGATTCTGAAGAACACTGAAAAGGTAATAGTTCTTTGAGAAATCGAATCTTTAGAAATTAGTTTTTCAATGTCTCTTTGGCATTAGTAAGTCGCTAGAAGTTTGTTTCTTCTTCTTCATTCTCTATCTCGTTTACTATTCTTTGAATGTGTTTTATTTATATATGTTTTTGGGAAATTGTGCTACATTTTTATCTCGCTTTTCTTTATGACGCTCGAAATCTTTTTGTCTTTTGTCTATTTTTTTTTACCTCTTTTTGGTTCAGAATTTGATGGAGCCAGTAGCAAAGAGACTTTGTTATTAGATAAGTCAAGTGCTGTAAAATAGGTAGAAAAATTAGATTTTGAATAAATAAGATCTTAATGAGAAATTTTCGGAATGTAATGGAACTAATCTATGTCCTATTGCTACAAGGATAGACTTCATTGTTATAATCCAGTGTAGCATTTCTTTGTTATAATGAGTCAGGGAACAATAAGTATTAAATTAAATAAATGCCAGACAGTATTTTGTTTCGCCTCATCTCACAAATCCAAGTTCAAGTTATGTTAAAGGGCCAATTTCTCTGTGAATCCGTTTTAAGTTTATGAATAAAAACAAGTGTTGTATTATTAGAACTTGCAACTCGCGAGCTCTCTCAATGAAAGGAGTTGTTAGTATAAGCTTGTTCTGGAGTGTTAGGGGCTAACTCTCAGAAACCTTAAGTTGGTGATTGAGAATGTTAAAATCGATCCGTCAATACTGATTCGTCCTTTAAATATCAAAGTCGTATCATCTCCCATACTTTTGCGATTTGCAGGATATCTAAATCGTATTGCAATATATTATATTAAAATGTGTGTGTATGTATGTGAGGGCGGTGAGCTGGCAGAATCGTTAGCATGCCGAGCCGAAGGCTTGGCGGTATTTCGTCTGCCGTTACGTTCTGAGGTCGATTTGGTCGAATTTGCCTTTCATCCCTTTCAGAGTCGATTAAATAAGTACCAGTTACGCACTGGGGTCGATGTGGTCGACTTAATCCCTTCGTCTATCCTTGTTTGCCAGCTCTATGTTTAGCTCCCTGTGGGCAATAAAGAAATAAATGTGTGTGTACTTGTTTCTACATGCTAAAACAATGTCACAAAAGAATTTTAGTCGGCGAAATCACCCGTAATGCTTACTTTTTCGATCGCCTACTCATTCTATCTCTTTTCCTGCACCGCTAAGTTATGAGTACATAAACTCAACCAGTTGTCAGGTGGTGGGATGGGGGAAACACAGACGCACAGATTTGGTAGTCGCAAACTGAAAGAAGCCCGTCGTATATATATATGTATATATATGTATGTATGTTTTTGTTGTTTGTGTCTGTTTTTCCCCCCGCCAACGCTTGACAATCATTGTTGGTGTGTTTACGTCCTCGTCACCTAGCGGTTCGGCAAAAAGAGAACAGTAGAATAAGTACTAGGCTTAGAAAAAATAAGTCCTGGGGTCGATTTATTTGACTAAAGATGGTGCCCCATTGTGGCCGCAGTCAATTGACTCAGACAAGTAAAAAAATAAAAGAATGTGTGTGTGTGTGTGTGTGTATGTGTGTGTGTGTGTATGTGTGTGTGTGTGTGTATATATATATATATGTGTGTGTGTATGTGTGTGTGTGTGTCCATCTATATAGCTGCGCGTATGCATACATGCATATATATAAAAATTCATACATACATACATATACGATTCGGTGAATACGTACTAAAGAATTATTGCTGAATTTTCCAGATAGCCTATGATGGGAAACAGTCGGCGCTCACTTTCACACACGCACACACACACACACACACACTCGTGTACGTGCGCATAGAATCTGTCTCAAGTGCACCTAGAATACATTTATACTGATTTGAGGTCACATGCGTGTCTGTGTCGTATAAACGATTTTGTTTTTGTAATCCTAAATATTCAAACATACACAGACACACACATATCTACACACACACACACACACACACATACACACACACACACATACATACATACATACATACATACATACATACATACATACATACATACACACATACATACATGCATGCATATATATACATATGTATATGTATATATATATATATATATATATATAGATAGATAGATAGATATGTGCATACAGACATCCATACATATATATAGAGATAGATAGATATACATATATACATACATACACACACACACACGCACACACACATTATGCATATCATCAAACAAACAACAGGATTATTTCCTTTGGGGCATTCCGTATTTGACGATAAAATAAAGGAAACAAAAATCGTTTCTTTGTGTTTTTTCTTTGGTTAACAGCTTGTTGCCCAAGAACCGAATAACCACACATATTTCAGACAATTCTGATGTCATAGGAAGAAGAATAACTTAAATCAAACTACTGGACTGAAATTCCTTCGATTTCCTTTCCGTGATTTGATTTCTAAATCCTATAAAATTTATAGTATTTTAAAAAATGTTTGCTCTATTTTGCTTTTAAATGTGTTCTAAAGTCGTACTTGTGTGTTTGTATTTGTGCGTGCGTGTGGCTGTCTCTGTCTGTGTATG
>NC_068990.1:19590572-19591883 GCF_001194135.2 Octopus bimaculoides
TATATATATATATATATATATATATATATATATATATATATATATATCTGTGTGTGTGTGTGTGTGTCTGTGTGGGTACATATATGTGTCTGTGTGTGTACAGAGAGAGGAGCGAGCGAGAGAAAGACGAAGAGGGGGAGACACAGATTGAGAGTTAAATTCGTATATATCTCTTTGCAAATATCTGTATACAGTGTCAGTCTATTCACACACACACACACACACACACACACACACACACATATATATATACATATATATATATATATGTGTATATGTATGTATATGTATGTATATATATGTGCATACATATGTCTGCGTGTATGTGTACATACATACACACACATACACTCACATAAACACACATATGCATATATACCTCCCCGAATACATATATCTAAGCATACATGTTTATGGCATGTATATATAGCTTTACGTGTCTGTTAATATATATTTGTATACGTGTGTTTCTGTGCTTGTGTAATGCAGTGTACAACCAAATAGAATGGAAACTAATACAGAATTAGTCATACTAAAATACGAACCATTCCGATTTATTTTCATTTGTTTTCTCAGCGTCTTTATTTATAACATTTTGTTTACTGATCTGATATCTTTCTTTTCTCTCTTTCTCTTTTTATACTTTACAGGCACTGGAAGGTATTGATATTAAGAAATACTGGAGTCCAAAACTTTACATTGAAAACACACTAGGTGATCCAAAAGAAAATATACGGCACAGAGTGAACTTCAATGATAAAGGTGAAGCTTACATCGTTGAGAAACGGGTGATTAAAGGAACTTTCATGGAGAACTTGGAGTTGAATGATTTCCCATTTGATGTCCAAGTAAGCAACACGAATTTATCTTTTGCCATTTGCTTCTGTCTTGTTTTTCCGCTACGACTTCCTTCCTGCAATTTTCCGATTTATATTTCTCGAAGTTATTTATCTTGTTGTTATAAACGTGTACACTATTCAGTTCGTACTGAACTAAAAAGTGAGAAAAATAATATCATTTTAATGCTAGAGATATTTGTTTATCAGACATACTTATATATTGCTATGATCATCCTTATTGATCGAAAAGAAAGTTGCGTTGTTACAAACAGAATGAAAGGCGCAACATGTACAGTCTTCTATCGTGATTGTCTATAAGTGTCTTGTCGGCGATTTTAGAAGGTGTTCCACTGCTCGCTATGCGCAGATCTAATTTCAGCTCATTGTCTGACTGACGGAAGACTACGTTTGTCAATGTATGTATGTGTGTGTGTGTGTGTGTGTGTGTGTGTGTGTGTGTGTGTGTGTGTGT
>NC_068990.1:19592261-19601218 GCF_001194135.2 Octopus bimaculoides
ATATATAGACATGTATGTGTGTGTGTGTGTGTGTGTGTGTGTGTGTGTGTATATGTATATATGCATATATACATGCGTATATGTACATACTTACATTTATACGTATATATCTGCATATGTGGGCACAGGACGTCATGAAACGTATACAACAAAAGAATTCGAAGCACGGGTACAGGGAACATGGACTATTCTTTCGAATAACGAAAGACACAAATGGAAAACAATACAAACATATAGAACGACCATTCATCAGTTGTTGGCTGTTTCTCTAGTCTCGTATTTCGAGCATTTAACAACAATATACGCTTTTGTATATTGTTGTTAAGTGCTCGAAATCGTGTTGCAGCCATCAACTTGTACGGTCTATATGGATGTATGGAGTCCAGCAAAATTCGCTTCCCTTCACTTCACATTTTTTTATCCTTGAAATCAGGAACTTCCTTAAGCTGGCGTTCATGTAATTTAATTGTAGATAATTCTCTATATATTCCAGGCTTCAAAAGTATGTAGGAACAAGTCATTAATCGTTAAAAGATTAAGAATCATAAAGGATGATAAGAATTACACTTATAGAGATAAGATTGAAACAAGCACACGGACCGTATCGCTTGTCTCAAGATCGCTTTCTCCACCTCGTCTCGGAGAGGCTGGAAAGTTGCTGTGCAATGTACTTCTACATTTAAAGATAATAAACGTCTCGAGAAATTGAGGAAAATAACTCAATTCTGAATTTTAAAAATTTATGTGGATTATTATCTCTCAGCATTACTCCTCCTCACTCACTGATTAATCATTAGTATGTTTTGATACAATGTATTATTCGACTGATAGCCAAGTGGCCGATACGGAAATGGATGTTATCGTATCTCATGTAAGGGATAAAAAAATAATTAATTAAAACAGCACATTAAATAAAGAAAAAAAAAATATCATATGCACATATATAGGCCCAAGAGTGGCTGTGTGGTAAGTAGCTTGCTTACAACCCACATGGTTCTGGGTTCAGTCCCACTGCGTGGCACCTTGGGCAGGTGTCTTCTACTATAGCCTCGGGCCGACCAATGCCTTGTGAGTGGATTTGGTAGACGGAAACTGAAAGAAGCCCGTCGTATATATGTGTATATGTATATATATGTATATGTGTGTATATGTTTCTATGTTTGTGTTTGTCTCCCCAACTTCGCTTGACAACCGATGCTGGTGTGTTTACGTCCTCGTAACTTAGCGGTTCGGTAAAAGAGACCGATAGAATAAGTACTAGGCTTACAAAGAATAAGTCCTGGGGTCGATTTGCTCGACTAAAGGCGGTGCTCCAGCATGGCCGCCGTCAAATGGCTGTAACAAGTAAAAGAGTAAAGAGTATTCCTTGTCGGAAGAGTCTCGGAATTTAAATTAATTAAAATTAATTATACAAAACTGCATGTTGTGATTCTGATCTCTAACTGTACTTTGTCCACTCTGGTGATAATTTAGCCTCTTCAACGCAGATAGATTAACCGTTAATACAGCTCTTGAAATGACTAGAGAGGATATGTTCTACGAGACTGAACAGTGCATGTTTGATATTTTAAACGAATAACTGAACAAATATTTCTAAAGATATCTATTTTATGGACAGTTAATATTAAAAGGCGCCAGCATACTTCGCGAGCCGAAACACTATGATTAATGAATCTATACATACTAAAGAATTAGAGAATAAGAATGAGTCATACTATTAATATTTATTCTGGCTAAAAATGCAAGTGTGTCAGCCTTAGATTTTAACATGATTAACACTAATTAAAATAGAATGAAACGCCAAGGGAATTTCAATTCCAGCAATATGGTTTCTATACTGGATACTTTTGCCTCTATTAAACAGCCTTGTCCAGCTACAACTGCGCATATTATTCGCTTTGGCTTAAAATTAATAAGTAATATAATTATGGAATTGATCTGAGTATATCGACTCTCATCTGAACCTCGGGTAGTTTTATTTTATGATTGCTCCATTGTGCAATAGCAGTTATTACCCATTGTTCAGTAGCAGTTATTAGCAAATCTGCCGTATTATTTGGACTTATGGGAGAACGGCTACATATGTTGTTAATCACTGACTTTCAGTTTAATATTTGAGTTTTTGTAAGGAGGCGAGCGGGCAGAATGGTTAGCACGCCGGGTAGAATGCGTAGTGGTGTTTCTTCCTTCTTGGCGTTCGAAGTGCGACTTTCACGGTCCATAAAATGAGTACTAACTGAACACTGGGGTTGTTCTAATCGACTTATCAGCTCATCCTAAATTGCTGACCTTGAGCCAAAATTTGAAATCAATATTTGAGTATTTGTGATATATTCTTCTGTCAATTGTGCACTATACTGTCCAATTCTTTTTCTAATTTTTCTAATACTTTTAGGTGTTCGTTTGGTCTGAGTCTTTGCTACGTCATATAATTATATGGTGTAGCCATTTTGAACGTGAAAATATGTTCTAAAATATCATTTAGCATGTTTGTGAAACAATCGTTTTTGCAGCTGTTTGCCAAGAGTATCGAGGGTCGCCCTTCTTCGATAATTGTAGTTCTTCTTACAATTACTCGGGAGAAATTTCCATTTGGTAATACTTCAAAACAGGCATTTTCTGAAAAAGAGAATTAAAAAGATGTCCTCACATTACGAGAGTCTGTAGTAGTAGTAGTAGTAGTAGTAGTAGTAGTAGTAGTAGTAGTAGTAGTAGTAGTCCTTTCTACTGTAGGCACAAGGTCTGAAGTTTGGAAGAGGGGGCTCAGTCGATTGCATCGACCCCAGTGTTTAACTGGTACTTATTTAATCGATCCCGAAAGGATGATAGGCAAAGTCGACCTCGGCTGAATGAAAACCCAGAACGTAAAGGCGAACGAAATGCCGCTAAGCATTTTGTTCAGTGTGCTAACGGTTCTGCCAGCTTGCTACCTTAGTGCTGATGATAATAATGGTGGTCAGGATGATAATAGTTATGTTTATCGTGATAATGATAGTAGCCAGTAGAGTTTGACAAAGATTTCAAAAAAGCAAATACAACACACAATTAGTGAGGTTTCTATCAATCACAAGAACATGAGAAATGTCAGACGTCTAACAAAAGATATAACAAGACTTTAAAATAAAATACCAATATAATTTCAATAAGAATGCAATCCCTAGCAGAACAGAGCATCTAGAATAATCCTGGGAAAACCTTAACCAAAATGTCCGTTTTGCACGGCCACTTCCTAAACATCGAAAGTGCTCTCTCAAAGCTTCTTTTCTGCTTTTTAGAAGCGCATGCATAGGACAGACTCACCAGTCTTGCTAATCTCACCCATCATTCAATTCATACGCTAGAAATCAGCACCTCCCTATCTATTCTTATCTTCCTTTTCAACTCGTATTTGAATACGTTGTCCGGATAGGCATATTCTTCTTCAAATCGTTCAGATTAACCCACTACAGAACCTCTTTCATTTCACCAAGCACAGGAAGTTTTGCCTCCTTTCCATGTTAAACGAAGGTGGTGCGCGGGAACGTCACTGTGCATTCGATGAATTACATGCGACTGCAGCTCTTCGACACAAGCTCACAGGTGGTAGCTAATGCACCGATACTGTACCACAGTGACTGTCTAGGCGCCGATAAGATTTCTTTAGACGACTTTCTCTTGGCGATATCTTTTATGTAAATATCTGTAGCCTTTCTCTTGATAGCGGATAATGCTCACATTCCTCTCTCTCAAGAACTCAATGCCATCACGTTGACATTGATTTACATATGTTATTTGCCTGCAATGAAAAAAACAGAACGTAAAGTTTACTATCCACGAATAGATTCTCTACCAACATGTGCAAGTAGAACGACGTGCGTCAAATAATATAAAACTTATATCCACGTTTGTATTACTTTCGATACAAACTTCATATATCATATTCTATATTGAACACATACACACACGCACACGCACACACACACACACACACACACACACACACACACACACACACATATATATATATATATTTAAATGCATATAACACACATATATTTATATATAAACACATACACACATATATAGATGCATATATATATATATATGCATCTATATATATATATATATATATATATATTTGCATACAACATCGTGTCTGTAAATGTGAGTCATGTTATCTAGTGAAGAAGCAATAGCAACAAAAGAAAGCGAAAGTTGTTATGACGGAATTGTCTAATGAATCACAGAACCATTGACAAGTTCCATAGTCATAACAATCTATCAACAGTATATGTCATAGCTCTCAACATGACATCCAATAACGCTTTCAGTATCAATCTATTAGTCTCTTTAATACTCACAGCTGGCATTCTATTTACGATTACTGCATTTCTCCAGGATGATAGATTGCCGGTTTACCTGCTGAGGAGTCGATAGTTAACATCCTGCCATTGCCAGTGTATTTAACTGTGTAATTATGCTGTGTCTTGCCATCATAAATAGATTTTATCTTCTTGGAAAATCTACTTCTAGACGTCTGTGAGCAAGTGTTTGGTTATTGTGCATATATATGAGGTCAAGTCTTCGTTGTTACAGAAATGAACAACGGCACTGATGACAGCTGAAATATATTACAAGGTGACTCAACATTAGATTAAATAGATCCTTGGTTACTCTGTTTAGTGTAATTAGTGGAGCATCATCCCCACTTTTACCTCCATGGTTGCACACAATGTTAGCCAGGTATTAAGGTAACACTTAATGCAAAATGGATACGGAATTTCTGTAATATTTTCATCCTAATTTCTTCTAAGTATCACTTTATATACGCACTTAAGATGGTTTACAAAACTCCGAGTAAGCCTTTAGGGGTTTTCTGCTGAGGTAGCATCTGTTATCTTAGAAGCACCTAAATTATCTCAACACCCTGCTCTGTCAAGGTAAAAAGGACACATTGAAAATTATAGTTTCTAATCCATTTTTTGTTACTGTCGGCCCCGAGACGTCTTTTAAGTTCTCTATCTCTCCTTCCCTTTACTCTTCCTGTCAAAATGATCTTGGACATGAATTGTGGCGCATTGAAATTCCAAAATACGATAGCTTTGTGGATTTGAACTTCTAGCTTTTCTAGAACTACAGAGTTTGTTGACCTGTTTTCCAGCTGATTCTGACTAATTTATGAAAGACCCTCTCTTATCATATAGCTCTAAACAGGTTGAAATATTTACTGGCAATATTCCTTTGATTGTATTTTGTCAGATATGTCCGAGCTGATGTTAATGAGTATCATGGTTCTTAAAACTACAAGAGACGCTTCTTGCATAAGCAAAACGCCTGAACGAGAAATAAACATAGGATATATATATATATATATATATGTGTGTGTGTGTGTGTGTGTGTGTGTGTGTCTTAATTTAGAGACAGTGATGTATATGTAATACTCTGTCAAATCTACATTTTATTTTCATCTACATGTATATTTGTAAAAAATTTATTTTGGAAACTCTGGTTAACAATTTACTACCAACAAATAACAACGTGATGCAGCTTCTTTCACTTTAATACGCCAACTTGTTTTATCTCTTTGTTTTCCTGTAATTGACGAGTGATTATCAAGTTCCGCTTAATGAAGCCTCTTTTGAAATGAATAACATTTACTAAATTTATTTTTTAATGTGTTGAGTTACCGTATTTTGTTTATCAACTTTAAAATACTCATTCTCGGCTTAATCTAACACGACTGAGTAGATATTTTTTTTTCTCGAATTCAGTAATATTTTTCATATTATCATGTGTTTTCTAACTTAGATATGTTACTAATAGCGCTAAGCTTATGTTATGTGTACGTGGCGTATGTTTACATGACGGCAACAGTATAACTGATGCCATTTGTGATAATCGGATAATATTCTTGAAAGTGTTATAGTTTAAAAACAATAAATACCTTTGAAGACTGCTGCTGTTTGATATTGTTTCAGTCAATGAATTTTAACTATTAATTTCTCGATGTTTACAACAAATAGAACAACGTCATGTAATTATTATTATTATTATTATTATTATTATTATTATTATTATTATTATTATTATTATTATTGTTGTTGTTGTTGTTGTTGTTGTTATTATTTAAGATGGTGAGCTGGCAAAATCGTTAGCACGCCGGACGAAATGATTAGCGGCATTTCGCCCGTCGCTACGTTCTGAGTTCAAATTCCGCCGAGATCGACTTTACCTCTCATCCTTTTGGGGTCGATAAATTAAGTAGCAGTGCAACACTGGGGTGGATGTAATCGACTAGTCCCCTTCCCCATAATTTGAGGCCTTGTGCCTTCAGTAGAAGAGATTATTATTATTATTATTATTATTATTATTATTATTATTATTATTATTATTATTATTATGTTACCTTGCTGAAAAAATACTTAGCGGCGTTTCGTCCGTCTTTACGTTCTGAATTCAAATTCCGTCGAGGCCAACTTTACCATTATCGGGACCGATAAAATAAGTACCACTCGAACACTGGGGGTCGATGTCATCGACTCACCCGCCCACCTGAGATTGCTGGCTTTGTCTCGAAATCTCCAAACATTACTATTAGCGTCATTTCTTGAGATTTGACATCCTGATTTCAAATTCCACTGAGACCGACATTCCATTTCATCATTTCAGCATCAATAAAACGAGTACCAGTTGAGTTCTCTGTCAATATAACGGAATAATCCCCTGCCACAAAACTAAATCCCTGAGCCTCTAGCAGAAGGGAACTTAGGAGGCAAGCTGGCTGAAGCGTTAGCACGCCGGACAAAATGCTTAGTGGTATTTCGTTTGTCTTTATGTTCTGAGTTCAAATTCTGCCGAGGTTGACTTTGTCTTTCTTCCTTTCGGTGTTGATAAATTAAGTACCAGCTACGTACTGGGATCGACTTAATTGACTGGCTCCTTCGCAAAAATTTCGGGCCTTGTTCTTTCAGTAGAAAACAATATTTTTCGTTCTGAGTTCAAATTCCGCCGAGATCGACTTTGCCTTTCATCCTTTCGGAGTCGATAAATTAGGTACCAGCTACGTACTGAGATCAACCTAATCGACTGCCCCCCCCCTCCACCCAATGTTCAGGTCTTGTACCTAGAGTAGAAAAGAATCGTTAGCACGCACGACGAAATGCTAAACGGAATTTCATCCGTTTTTACGTTCTGAGTGCAGATTACACCGAGGTCAACTTACTTAGTGTTTCATTCTTTCGCGATTATACTGTCTCCTTAAATTTTCCGGTCTTGTACCAAATTTTAAAACCATTAAAGACGTCGCGCTGGCAGAATCTATTGCACTTTGCGCAAAATGCTCAGCGGGATTTCTTCGGCATCTTTACAAGGTGAATTCAGATTCTGCTGAGGTCGAGTTTGACTTTCATCCTTTCAGGTCAATAGGATAAGTGTCCATTCACCACCGGAGTTGATGTTATCGATTTGCATCCTCTCCTCAAAACTGCTAGCCTTATGCTAAAATTATTACTATTGCTTTTGTTGTTGTTGTTGTTGTTTGTTGCTGTTAAGATGTCAACCTGGATAAATCGTTAGTCGAAGAAATGTCTTACGGTATATATTTATGTTCTTTAAATCCTGATTTCAAATCTCACTAAAAGTCAATTTTGCATTTCATCTATACGAGATCGATAAAATAATATAGAAGTGGCTTCGATAAAATAATGTAGAACTGGCTTCGATAAAATAATGTACAACTGGTTTCCATAAAATATTGTAGATCTGGCTTCGGTGGTATGGTATCAATTGATGCTCCTGGCATTGTATCTAAATTAGAGATTAGTTAGTGCAGTGACCTGGCAGAATCGTTACAGCATCATAGAAATCGTTTTACGTATTTTTGTTTCGAGGCTTCACAACTCAATTCTAATCCCATCTATGTCAACTTTGCCTTTCATCATTTTAAGTTGATAAATTGAAATACTATTCAAGTACTTTTTTTTCAAATTCTGGTTGATTCGTGTAAGATTTTAAAGGTATGTGTTGCCTTTTTTTGTTAAATAGTTACCGATTTTCCATAGAGGGAAAATGGTGTTTATATTCCCCATTCAGAAATACTGGTGTTTATATTCCCCATTCAGAAATACTGGTGTTTGCATTCATCGTAAGTCAAGAGTAGAAACAAACAGTTATCTCCCTTGAAAGCCTTGATTCGAATTACTTGGTTTGTTTTACAATGTCTTTTCTCTTGTGAATACCGCTACTGTTTAGAATCAACTCATAAACATAATCATACTGCAGTTTCCCACTTTGTTATTGCATGATTGCTAGATTGCTTTAATTTCAGGTTGAACTACTTTTATATAAATAATTTCAAAAATGCATCGGTGTGATATGCTATCAACTGCATTCACTAAACAATCCATGCTATATTTAATGCCTGTTATCTTCATGCAGTTTTCCGTAACGTTTCGCTTCAGCAATAACCGTTCATTACAATCATGCACCTGTTTCCGGGCAACTTCAGCAATTACGCTTAGAATACATCTTCTACTAAAGGAGCAGCCAGGCTGGTTTCGAGACCAGCAGTTATAGTATTATATATTTTTCGTAAATAGATTCTGGTATCTAATTTTACTTTTATGCATATTGCGTTGTTTCAAGCAATGAACAAAGATTTCCTTTCGAGTAACCTGTGGGGGACTTAATCGTAGACAGGTTAGTGATATATTGATGGTTGATGTCACAAATTCATAAACATTATTTAAAGCTATTTTATTACTCTTTACTTGTTTCAGTCATTTGACTGCTGCCATGCTGGAGCACCGCCTTTTTAGTCGAGCTAATCGACCCCAGGACTTATTCTTTGTAAGCCCAGTACTTACTCTATCGGTATCTTTTGCCGAACCGCTAAGTTACGGGGACGTAAACACACCAGCATTGGTTGTCAAGCGATGGTGGGGGGACAAGCCCAAATATATACACACATACATACATAC
>NC_068990.1:19601425-19609720 GCF_001194135.2 Octopus bimaculoides
ATATATACAAGGCTATAGTAGAAGACACTTGCCCAAGGTGTCACGCAGTGGGACTGAACCCAGAACCATGTGGTTCGTAAGCAAGCTACTTACCACACAGCCACTCCTACGCCTGAAAAAAAGACACCATTACTGTTAATTTGCAGTCTTTAATGTGAATTTCCTTTAGTTACGCTTAGTCCATGCTATTATTGATTTCCTGGTATTATATATTAATGCCTGTCATCGTATTCCACGAGAAAAAAGTTTTAAATATTATCCAATACAGTACGTGTAAAGCTGTGCCATTTTCTATCACTGTATAACTTGTATTTGTATTTTATGTTTTTCCTATGAAATTTGTAAATACTTCAGATGCACGTCAGGAAAAATGGTTAGAGACAATTCGTCCGTCTTTATGTTCTGAGTTCAAATTTCGCCGAGGACGATTTTGTCTTTCATCCTTTCGGTGTCGATGAAATAAGAATCCAGTGGTGCACTGGGATTGATGTAATTTCAGGCCTTGTGCTTATCGTAGAAAGCATTATTATTATTATTATTGAGACTGCGCCTAGATTCAATCCCGGCATTCTGCTTATCTCAATTTCCAGATCTTTAATTGTGGTTATTGTCTCCGTTTATATAAACGTCTGTTTAATCCAATTGCCCATCCACACAATTTATATAGCAATAGCCTAAATGCTTTTATATGATTACACCAGATTGCCGAGCGTGGATCTCGTACGACTTGTTTTTGTGCAACGATTATTTTTCTTCGTTTTCAATTATTTTCAATTTTATTTTTTCATTTATTTTTTGCCTAATATACATGAAGTGGAAAATGCTGCTATATAGTCTGCAGGCTGTAAAAAAAAAATGAATTGCAAGGGGTTTAGATTTCGTGATTAAATGCATATTCCTTTTATAATTCAATAATATCGAAATTGTACCTGCACCTTATTTCGTTCATTTTTTTAATAGACTTTTCTAATCGTTTTTTGCGTTGGATAGTCTACATATTTTCTGTTGGATATCTTTTCTAACATAATCGTGTTTAGCAATAAAATTAGAAACGAAAAAGACTAAGAAGCCAGCGAAAATATTGTGATCCTTCGTATACTACTGTTTGTATGTGTTGTACTTACCTCTAGCCATTAAAACCAAACCTATTTCTGAGACATTTTTGGCTTTCTCACTTCGAAAATACGAACAACATGAGTCATCTGGGAAGATGTATCTTCTTATAAAAGTACAAGCTGGGAGTAGATTATCTGCTCTTTCTTTTGGAATGATTTCTTTTTCCATTTTTATGTGGCATAGTTACAGTATATTATTAGTCTTCTTTTCTCTTGATTTCCGCTCTAAACTCTCCCTTCCAACACATCCGACAAACCCCGACACTCCAGTTCAATATAGTTTTCTTTCTGTGAAGCGATTTGGTAGCTCGTCTTTCACCACTCATCTAGTTCTTATTTCTTTATTGCCAACAAGGGGCTAAACATAGAGGGGACAAACAAGGAAAGACAAAGGGATTGAGTCGATTACATCGATCCCAGTGCGTAACTGGTACTTAATTTATCGACCCCGAAAGGATGAAAGGCAAAGTCGACCTCGGCGGAATTTGAACTCAGAATGTAGCGGCAGACGAAATACCGCTAAGCATTTCGCCCGGCGTGCTAACGTTTCTGCCAGCTCGCCGCCACTCATCTATTTCTGGTCTCCTACAAACCATCTCACAGAGTAACGTAAGATATTCTAGGAGAGAGAGTGGGGGGGGGGAAGAATGATAAGGAGAGAAATGAGAGAGAGTAAGTGGGGAGAAAGTGAAAGATCGACCGCAGTACATATCCAGTCCTTTATTTATAGACTCCGAAATTACAAATAGTAAACTATTATGTGACTTATGCTCAAAGTAGAGAATCTCGGACCAACACTTGGTGATTTTTGAATTGAGCTTAAACGATTTTTCTTAGTATCAGGACTAATTCATTTATGTATTGATTCCCTAGTGGCCACGAATGGGCAACACAATCAAACGTTTTACCGTAATCAGTCGGGGCCATAATGAAATTTATTTTCCTCTTTTTACTGCCTTCTATAATCTTTCGGGTCACTTTATTCTTGTATTTCCAGAGGGGTTTTTACTGATATTAGACTTTTTTTTCTATTTGTTACACATTTTTCCCGTCTCTGTTGGATTTCTATGAGCTATCTCATCTTTTATCCTCAATGTTCTGAAATATATTTTCTTTCTGTTTTAAAAATATGCTTCAGCGCGGAATTAACACAGCTTCTTTTGATACTATCATTGCTTACACAATAGTTCAGATCAATTAGGCGATCGATATTCGCGCAGTTTTTCTCAATGGACAGAATTACTTGCAGGACCTTACAATATTTATTTATTCTTTCATTGACACCCGTCTTTTTGTATAATTCCGACAGGTGTTTATGTCGATGCATGTAAAATCGATGATGTTATCGTTATCTCCATATGTTTTGTTGTTAGCTGCGGCGTCGGCGGTAACTTTTATTGTGGCTTTATTATTTGCTTTTATAGAAACAAGCAAATAGAAGTTATTTTCCTGTTCTACAGTGTTTGATTTTAGTCTTGTCATCTCATCATCATCATCATCATCATCATCATCATCATCATCATCATTATTATTATTATTATTATTATTATTATTATTATTATTATTATTATTATTAAGGCGGTGAGCTGGCAGAGTCGTTAGCACGCCGGGCAAAACGCTCAGTGGAATTTCTTCCGTCTTTACGTTCTGAGTTCAAATTCCATTGAGGTCGACTTTGCCTTTCATCATTTCGGGGTCGATAAATTAAGTACAAGAAAAACTCAGGGTCGATGTAATCGATCAATCCTCCGCTCCCCACCAAAATTTCAGGTTTTGTGCCTATAGTAGAACATGTCATACCATATATCCATTGGCTCATCTCGCCTTTCTTGATTTTTTTAATATCTTTTCTTTACTTGGTTAAAATGTCTTTTATGCTCATATTTTGGTCCTTTTACCATGTGCATCGCATTACCCAGACGTCCAGTTATATTACCTTGTTCCCATTCTTTTTTTTCCGTAATTTGAGGTAAGCCTTTTGACAAATCCAGCTTAGAAAAAATTTCCACACCATTGCACTTAGCAAATATTCCTTCTGACTTTGGAAGCGGATAGTTGTAATTTTTTAAGCTATCTGCTGTTGTTGTTGCTGTTATTATTATTATTATTATTATTATTATTATTATTATTATTATTATTATTATTATTATTATTACATTTTACGTCACAGAGCTCTCGATCTTACATACTCTGGTTAATTCTGTGAGAGCGGAGAGCGTGCTGTTGTCAGAGGTCTCAAAACGCCTCTTTCCACGAATTGTAAGACTTGGAACTTAGGTGTTAAGTACCAAAAACACCAATCTCAAAACCTTCCCTGTTCCCAATAGAGAAGCTTTGGGGCATACTCTCCCCTAATATCAATTCCAATTTTTCCGACATATTTCAAGAACTTGGCTGTTAGTACTCCGAGTATCTCTCTAACTACTATAATAAATGTTACTCTCTTCACTGCCTACATTCTTGCAATTTCGTCTTTTAGTAACTTGTATTGTCCCACATTTTCTAGCTCTTTGTAACCTACGCGTACATCCCTAGTTACAACACTTTGTCACTTATGCATGCATTCTGCCGAGGTCGATTTTGCCTTTCATCCTTTCGGGATCGATGAAATAAGCACCAGTTATTCACTGGGGTCGATTTAATCGATTAGACCCTCCCCCAAAATTTCAGACCTTGTATCTATAGCAGAAAGTATTATTTATTATTATTATTATTATTATTATTATTATTATTATTATTATTATTATTGTTATTATTATTATTATTAAGGCGCTGAACTGTTAGAATCGTTAGCACGTCGGGCAAAATGCTTAGTGGTTTCCCGTCCATCTTCACGCTTTAAGTTCAAACTCCGACGAGGCCGATTTTGCTTTTCATTCATTCGGGATCGACAAATTGAGTACCAGTGAAATGCTGGAGTCGATGTAATGGGCTAGTCCCCGCCCCCAAAATCTCAGGTCTTGTGCCTTTCGTAGAAAGGGTTATTATTTAAAGTAGTAGTAGCAGTAGCAGTGATGGCGTTATGGTTGTGATTGTAGCTGCGGTGGAGGCGGATCATAGTTGCGCTCACAGTTGTGGTTCTCGCGATGGTGGTGATTGTGTTCGTAGCAAGATTGTATTGGCATTGGTTGTCTTTGTATAGATGATAATGGTACTTGTATTATATTTTTTTCAGAAAAATAGGGTGTAGAATTTCGCAGTTTCTAATTTAGAGATTTTCATTTTGCCCTTTACTCTTCAAATAATTTTTCAAATAATACAGGAATTGACATTTAATTTCATCCCTTCAGGACTGTTAAATTAATTACCTGCTGCTCCAAAATACAGTCAATTTAATCAACTTTACATGGCCCCTGCTACCAAAACCACATTAGTCCTCTCCTGACTATAGTAAAGAAATCCGTAATACGCTGAGGTCGTTGTGTTGCTTCCCACCTACAGTATCTTCCCCCGTAAATTACCTCTCTGTGCTTAAGTCAAAAGAATTCATTTGTAATTCGTTCTCATAGAATGTCATTTTCGTTTGATATGAAGATGAAGCGTTTCCGACTTCAATAGCAGGCATTAAAAATCTGACAAACCAATATTTTGTAATCTTCAACAAACTCAAAGGAAATAATTTTCTGTTATTTGTTTATTTATTTATTTATATTTGTTTATTTAGACATTGAATTATTTATTTAATTATTCGTTTATTTTTAAAAACAAAAGAAAAACAAGAACTAAAACAATAGAAACTGCGCACGCAAGTTAAAACAACAAACAAGCAAACAAATAAAATCTCGTTATGACGTATGCATCAAGCTATTTGATTGACGGAAATAACAACACTGCGGTGTTAAACTAAATTCGCAAGGATGGGAATATAATTCTCTTTAATCAAGTCGTAAATTTAGATATTTTTATTTTGCCAACTTACTTTGTGGCTTCACTTCATTAAAAGCTATCATTTGATTATATCATACAGTAATAATAATATTTTTGCGACACAATTAGACTAAAATATTTTTATAGCAGACATTTTAAGACACAATAATGAAAGGGAAATATAAAAGTCTAACGACACGTTAAAAATTCAATAAGCGCATATTCTTTCATTATTTCCAGTTATTATTTAAGCTATTTCTCAAGTTACTATTATTATTATTATTATTATTATTACTATCATAACCATCACCATCATCATCATCATCATTTTCGTCGTCTTCTACGTTGTAGTCATCATCACTTCGAAATAGCTCCGCGAGAAGTTTAATTCATTTGATAAAGGAAAAGTTTTCTCTGTGTTTGTAATCAAGGGATTCAACATGTTTGGACATCTTCTTTATTACCTGCGAGAAACTCATTTTTTTCTTTGGTCGTTTAGATATTTACTTTATTCAAAAATAAATAAATAGATAAACAAATGAAATAAAGTGAAATAAAATTAGAAGCCGTTTATTTGTAATGTAATGTGGCATATTGCGAAGTAAAGAAACATATGCAAGCAAGAAATGGGGTAATGCCGTTTACTCTCACGAAGAAAAATGGTTTTGAGAGAAATAAATTAAAGTTTTACTTTTTAAATAAAAGAAAAACACGCTAACATAGAAAGGAAAATAAATGCAATTAAACATGAAGACACTTCAGACGTTTACACTTTACGAAGTGATAAAAAAGGAACGTCAAATGATGTTAATAGTGAGAGCAAAAGCAATGATTTCTCTAGCATTGCAAATCAAAGCGTGCTGTTCAATGTAATATTGATCAAGGAAGAGGTATGTTATTAAGGATTGTTTCTGCTTGCTCAATGAATTCGTCGAAAATTCATACTTCTGAGTTTCACAAAAAACGGATTAGATTTCATATGCTTTCAGAAGAAGAGAGTATAACAAGAAAATATTTCAGAACAATGTGAGACGCCGGGGAGTTTGGGGCACTATGCACCTGCTCGATAGTTGCTTTACTAATATAATAGGGAAAATAGCAAAATACACACTGCTAATATATTGAGTGAGGTTCGTGCTGACATTCGTAGTCGTGTGAAGTTTATGGAAATGCAAGATACAGCGGATACAGCCTTTGGTGATGAGCGAATGTCTCTCGTCTGGTTTTGGGAAAGTATCACATTAGCCGAGTTTATTTGATAGTGAATATATCTTGGTCACTGTTTCGACAAAGTGCTTTAAGACGCCTAATTGTTCTCAATGTTTCCAGCAGATTGAAAAGTTACAATTTGCTTTGACATCTACTTTTATTATAATTCTTATTCGAAGTTACAATACCCGAATATTCCTTACCAACTAGGAATGTGATATCTAGGAATAACCATAAATGACTTTAAAATGCTGAAGCGAAACAAAACCTGGCATAAAAAATAGTACTCGAATACCAGAGGTAGAGTAAAATGCTTTCATATGCATGTATGTATGTATGTATATATATATATATATATATATATATATATATACAATCTGTCATGTTTGTAAACGTACATATAGATGAATATTAGCAGTCTAGCAGAAGCAGAAAAGACGCCAACGTTAAAAGGAAATGCAAAAATAATTATAAGTTAGTGTTCGTTAGCGTTGAAAGTTAGAAAAACCAACTGAAAATGGTTCACATCTCAGGAAAGTGAACACAGGCCAGATATGTTGCAAACATTTTTTGCTTCCTTTCCCGACCAGAGCAATTACAGAAATCGCAGGCCGATATGGTACGCGACATATGCTGTATTTACCAGGACAGGTCTTATTTTATTCTTATTTAAGACTGAGGACGATGCTTCACTATAGTTAGACCTCATCAGCATAGTATAGCCAAACTACTCTGGCTGTATACAGTAGGTAATAGATAACGTATATAGAAAAAGAAATGAGCTACAAGTTAATTTCTACGAACATAATTTGTACGAATAAACAATGTAATAATCTAAACGAAATGGCTTAATGTCTCTAATGGTATTAAGTTAAATATATCAAGGCTGACATACGGAGTAAATTACGTAAGTTCTTCTATATCTGCTGATGCTGCTACTGCAACAAACAGTAATAGTAGTAGTAGTGGTGGTGGTGGTGGCAGTAGTAGTAGTAGTAGTAGTAGTAGAAGAAGCGTTATTATTGAAAAATAAATATAAAAGATCGTATTATACTCGAACAAAAACTTTCTTAATCAATTGAAATTTCTTATTTCATAAAAAGAAATTACAAAAAGAAAAAAAAAACGAGATGGTAATTAAGGTAATTATTAGTGAATCCCTAAAAAAGTGGAGATAAATTGAATTAATGAGACTTCACTTTTTTTTTTTTTTCTTGCATCAAATGTAGAAGCGATATTTTCTTCCTGGCTGAATAAGTCATAATATAAAACTCAACTTCGCAATTAACACGAATTTTACAATAAATTTGAAGCTAATCTTCCGTATTGACTGCCTCCGTCAGTAAACTTTCAATTGCTATTAATAAACTTAGTTTAAGACAAATACTTATATTTAACATTTAACAATCATTGAGCAAAGATGCTTATCTAGATTCTCTCTATTTATTCCATTGTTTTATTCAATTTAACTCATTTTGTTCTTTAAACATTGTACAATTTTAATAAAAGTAAATGACACCTTGAGTAAAAGAACTACTACTACTGCTACTGCTGCTACCATAAATTCGAGTGTTACTAATATGGAAAAAGAAGGTTGTGAAAACACGAAAATTGTTTTCAATTATCACAGGTTTTGTTTATTCATAAATGAAAATAAACACCTAGCGGTAGGAGTTAAGGATTCTGGGATAAAGGGGGAGATAAATACAATGAAAAGCTTATTTATCTAAATTAATACTATTCGTTGACTCAAATTTGTTTTTGCGCATGAAAATGATTGATTACAATGTGTGTGTGTGTGTGTGCGTGTGTGTGTGTGCGTGTGTGTGCGTGCGTGTGTGTGTGTGTAATGGAGGGAAATGTTAGCTTAAAATGTTAAGAAATATTACATATCCTACTACTACTACTACTATTAATAATAATAATAATATTAGGAGTGGCTGTGTGGTAAGTAGCTTGCTTACGAACCACATGGTTTCGGGTTCAGTCCCACTGCGTAGCACCTTGGGCAAGTGTCTTCTGCTATAGCCTCGGGCCGACCAAAGCCTTGCGACTGGATTTGGTAGACGGAAACTGAAAGAAGCCCGTCGTATATATATATATA
>NC_068990.1:19610452-19611058 GCF_001194135.2 Octopus bimaculoides
TATATATATATATATATATATATATATATATGTATGTATATAAGTATACCTATCAATCCATACATATATATATATAATACACACAAACACACACACACAGACAAACACACATATGTAAATATTCATTTATTCATACACACACTCTCACGCACACATATATAAGTATGTGATCAAATAAATATATGTATGTATCTCTCTGTATACATATATATGTGTGTGTGTGTGTGTGTGTGTACTGCGCATTTTGTTACATCTAACGTGATATCCGTGATACGTAAGCCCTCTGCCAGCCTGATGTAGTAAATCTTCCTTTCCAACGTCTAATTAAATCAACGTAACATGGATCATTAAATCTCACATGAACATTTATCAGCTGGTCTGTACTTAAGTACTTAGACAAAAATACAAAAAAAAAAAAGAAAAGAAAGAAATACGATTAAATATATTTAATGCATTTGTACTAATCCCATTGAACAGATGCGCAGCTATAGAGAAACAATTATTTGCCCCTCTCACCCTCTCTTATACACTATGTATGTATGTATGTATGTATGTATGTATATATGAATACATATACATACATATATATATATATATATATATATA
>NC_068990.1:19611540-19613915 GCF_001194135.2 Octopus bimaculoides
ATATATGTATATATATATGTGTGTGTGTGTGTGTGTGTGTGTGTGTGTGTGTGCGCACATGCATACATCCCCCACACCTATGTGTGTGTGTGTGCTTGTGTATGTTTATATAGATGTAGAAGCGTGTGTGTACATGTCTGTTTTAATACATGTATGCATTTAGAAATGCATGTGTTTATACATGGTCCACGTAGTAAGTGTCTAGACAATTGTACGAACAGAATATTCGAAATGTTTCTTTTTTTCAAAGTAAACGAAGAAAATGATGAATAATGAAAAGCAAAAAAGAATACTTCATAAAAAATCGGAAGCCAAAACTTTACCGGAAATATTCAACACCCCTACTAAAAACAATCTATTCTATATAGATTAATCTATAACACGTGTGTCTGAAAAATTTTAAATTGCGAAAGCGCTTCAATAGTATACGAAAATTTTCGTCCAGAAAGTTCGTATCACTCTGTGTTTTTAACGATTCTTTTATACAATTAATAATTTTCAGCTTCAGAAAATCTTTGCTTAAAAATTGAATACACATAAATTGAATTTATGTGTTTCAGTGGTTGTGTAATGTATATAGTTAATAGCATTAATATCAAAGATAAATGGAGAGACATTCTAGTTCTTCCTTATTCAGATTACCTATATTTTTAGTTGTTGAGTTTGTTATTGTTATTGTTATTGTTATCCTCTAAGTCAGTGTTGATTGTGAAGATCCAATCATTGAAGTCATTCTACCAATGAACAATCAGTTTCTTTTCCAGTTATTTTCTACCTTATTCAATATCACCCAATTTTTCTTTTTATTTCATTAAGACTGGAGAATTGAGACTTCAGAGAAATGTTACTGCTGTTGCTAGCAATTAATTCTACAAAGAGAGAAGCTCTTTAACTGTCCTATTTAATCTTACTCGTGAGTTATAACCAAATATTTCTGTAAGAATCAGCGTTGAGCATGCGAACAAACTGTCCCATACTAGTGAGAAGATATTGACTCTGACTTCTACGAAATTAGTGCTGTTAGCTATTGAAACAGCTGCATACCTTACATAACAGATACTTCCTTAAACATTATCGACTTATTGGTGAAATGACGCTTCAAAGCAGTGCGCATGTCGTTAATTGTGTTCTTCTAACCTGAATAGAATTAGAGATCTTTGAGTGACTGAATAATATATTCTGTGGGTGTAGGCATGGCTGTATGAAACCCTCTTTGAAACCACTTGGTTTCTGGTTCAGTACCACGATGGGTTGCAAAGGTAAGCGGCTATAACCACGGGTCAACCAATGCCTTGTGAGTGAATTTGGTTCACAGAAACTGTGAGGAAACTCAGCGTATGTGTGTGCGTGTGTGTGTTGTTTGCCTCCGACCGCTTTATAACTGGCGTTGGTTTGTTTACATCTCCGTGTTTTAGTGGTTCGGCAAAAGGGAATTCGAACGAACCTTTCAAGACGGAACCTTTCAAGCCAGTTTCGCTGCATTCTAATGACTGATGCAAAAATGCGATAAGAAAGAAGATAATGCAGCGACGTATGTTTTAGCGTTACAACTATATGGGAAAGTTAGAAATCGCATCATAAGAAATTAGCTGTCGCCATATCGACGGAAAAAATCGACGGGGAACGAGGAAGTAGGAGACTGAGAAGATGTTGGCTTGACGACATTAAAAAATGAATTGCAAGACCTCTGACCGAATTGTCAGAGGCAGTAAGCGATGGAGTGAGAGAGATGGTGCAGGTATCCATGGTCCCAGACCTCTCAGCAATGAGGAAGGGAATAGAAAAGATATAGGATCTATTTTAAAACGGGGGCGCCAGTTTTCATTTATGTTTTATGTAGTGTTTTTGGTACGGAAAGACTTTCAAACTTCGTATACTTATCTATTTTGTGTTATAGAACAGAAAAATATTTTTGTATTCGAATTTATTTCATGTAAAAAATTGTCTTATTTCGATAATTTCTACTAATCACTGACGTCTATTCAGTTGAAAACAGCTAGCGCTGTAACGGTGTATATCGTATTAATCCCGTAACCCTAACCCTAACTAGACTGTTAACCGTAACCGTAACCCTAACCCTAACCCTAAAACTAGCCTTAACTCTAGAATCCGAACGCTAAAATTGTTACACACATAGATACGCACAGCGTAATTTATTATATAAACAATATATGCGTATAAATTACGATTAAACCGGATGAAATATGTCACAGGGAATAACATTTTTATGACCGCCCAGCAGTAAACTCTATTCAGCTGAATAGAGTTTACTGCTGGGCGGTCATAAAAATGTTATTCCCTGTGACATATTTCATCCGGTTTAATCGTAATTTATACGCATATATTGTTTATATAATAAATTACGCTGTGCGTAT
>NC_068990.1:19613925-19615366 GCF_001194135.2 Octopus bimaculoides
TTTTTTTTTTTTTTGTTAAGAAGACTAAGAGTAAAATATGTTTTATATGACACATTCTACCAGTGTCCCAAGTTTCAAAGTGTTTCGTTAGTGTTTCGTTAAGAAAATACTGGCGCCCCCGTTTTAAAATAGATCCAAGATATATACAAAAATAACATTGGAGTAGACCTGACAGTCGGGTTAAGAAGCCCGCGTTGCAACCACGTGTTTTTGTGTTCAGTCCCATTGCACGGCACCTCTGGCAAATGTCTATTATGATCCTGGGCCGACCAGTTCCTTGTGAGTGAATTTGGTATACGGGAACTGTGTGCAAACCGGTCGTTTCTTCATGTGAGAGAGAGAGAGAGTGAAAAGGAGAAAGAGAGAGAAAGTGTGTGTGTGTATGTGTGTGTGTCTGTGTGTGTTTTGTGTATATGTGTGTGTTCTGACAACAGCTTAACAACTGGTGTTGGTTTATTTACGAACCCACGAGGCTGATAGGAAAACTACCAAACTTTAGAATAAGCCCTGGAGTCGATTGTCCAACTAAAACCCTTAAAGGTAGCACTCCAGCTTGGCCGCAATCTAACGATTAAAACAAATAAATAATAAATGATGAACGAGAAAAGATAATAATTTTTGCATGCTAATAAATGGCTTCCAGAATAAAATTGTTCCAGTTTCAAACCTTTGTCTCATATCTAGTCATTTACTAAACAAATAAAACTTCGAAATGCTTTTTCAGCTATTTACGTTTTACATGGAAACAGTAAGATACGTATCAGCTATGTATCCCTCTACTCCCACCTCCTCCCATTAACCGCTCGCTTCTCTTTGTATCTAACGTTAGCTATGTCTTTTATATTCTCTTGTATTCCTCGTCTTGTTTGTTACTCTATTTCTCCCAGCCTCCCTTTCTTTCTGTTTTTGTTGTATCGTTCAGTTCAAAGAAATAAGATAAATCATCTCATTTCCACCTCACTTTCCTTTCCTTATATATACACACACATTCGAATGTGTGCGTGTGCGCGTTGTATGTGCTTGCACATGTGTGTGTATATATATATATATATATATATATATATATATATATCGCTTTTTATTTTATTTTTATGTTTATATATAAATATATACAACTACATATACATACAAATATATATAATAACTATATATGCATAAAAATATATATAATATATATACTGCTTTTTATTTTATTTTTATGTTTATATATAAATATATACAACTACATATACATACAAATATATATAATAACTATATATGCATAAAAAATATATAATATATATATTGCTTTTTATTTTATTTTTATGTTTATATATAAATATATACAACTACATATACATACAAATATATATAATAACTATATATGCATAAAAAATATATAATATATATATTGCTTTTTATTTTATTTTTATGTTTATATATAAATATATACAACTACATA
>NC_068990.1:19615464-19619829 GCF_001194135.2 Octopus bimaculoides
CCGTATTCCCGAGCGTCATACTAATACTAATATATACTTTTGTTATTTACACCACCTGTCCTCGTCTGTTGTTATTATTTGTATATTCTCCCATATACATATATATACATATATATGTATATATATACATATATATACATATATATGTATATATATATATGTATATATATATATATATATATACGGATACACACAGACGCACACACGAAACTACTTACCGCTAGCTTTCATACGAATTTTTCGTCTTTGGAGGCGAAACCAAATACATTTGTCCCCCTCACATTTTTCTTCATACGTTACCTCGTCATGCCAAAGGTACAACTACGGTTATCTTCTTGCTTTCTTCGTGTACTTCCACATTTCTATTGCTCTCTTCTATAATATCAACTTCCATTTATACATATTTGATGCCTCGATAAATACTGAAGTCAGAAACTACATTTCTGCCCAGAATGCATCCACCGACGCAAATTCGTATATTTTATCGTTTACTTGTGTCAGTCATTGGCCAACGGCCATGCTGAAGCACCGACTTGAAGGGTTTAGCCGAACAAATTGCCCTCACTAGTTATTTTCAAGTTTGCTACTTGTTTTATCGGATACTTTCTGCCGAACCGCTAGGTTACTGATACGTAACCTAGCATAAGCAAATCAACAATGTCAACAATGTTTTTCAAACAGTGGTAGGGACAAATAGAAAACACACACACGCACAAATACACACACACGCACGTACGCACGCGCGCATACACACAAAATATGACATGCTTCTTTGAATATTTTCGTATACTAAATTTACACCCAATGCTTTCGGGGCTATATTAGAAGACACTTGCTCAAAGTGCTTAAAAGGGATGGAATCAAATACTACATAGCTGGCTAGCAAGCTTCTTAACCACACGATCACGTCTTAGATTTAATAACATTTGATGATCGCACGAATGAATGAATAAATGAAAAGAACGAATATGACTTCAAAACAAATTAATAATACGAGTCTTGATAGTTTCTGTCACCTCTTAAGGCCTGGTTAAAAAGCAATAAACGACCAGCAACATTGCCTCCGCATTTGACCCTATCAAATCACTTTATATACAAAGTCATTTAGTACAAAACAACTTGAGAATAGTAGTTACTACCCCAACTGCTGTGCGAGTTTACATTCATCACTCTTTTGCCATCCCTGTCTATTTCCTTGTCGCTTTCTTTACAATATCACTCAGTAGTAGAGAGAGGGAGTGACAATAAGGCAACGCATTGACAGAAGTACGAGAGCGTGAAAGAAAATATTTTTTTTTCGGTATTATATTTAGTTACGGATCGTTACCTCTGGATTCCAAAACTCATAAACGCTGTCCTCATTGCTAGTCACGTACTGAGGTTATTTAAATCGATGATAATCTCGCCCTAAAGTTAATATCTTGTCTATTAACAACCTTAATTATAAAATGAAATGGAAGCCAGAGTTGGAATAAGAACATTATGAAGTAAGTTCGAGTTTTTCGTTTCCAATAAACTTGACTATGGAAAGAAATTGAAAGCCACCTGATCGAAAAGTTTTACAGGAGTGGCTCTGTAGTAAGTAGCTTGTTTACGAACCGCATGGTTCCGGATTTAGTCCCACTGCGTGGCACCGTGGGCAAGTGTCTTCTACTATAGCCCCAGGCCGACCAAATGGAAACTGAAAGAAGCCTGTCGTATGTATGTATATGTGTATGTGTGTGTATATGTCTGCCCCCGCCCAACATCTCTTGACAACCGATGCTGGTGTGTTTACGTCTCCGTAACTTAGAGGTTCGGCAAAACAGACCGATAGAATAAGTACTAGGCTTACAAAGAATAAGTCCTGGGATCGATTTCCTCGACTAAAGGAAATGACTGAAACAAGTAAAAGAGTATGATAAAATTGTATTCTTACTTCATACAGAACGTATATTGACGTGATATTTCCACAAGTAATGTTAGCTAATGTAATCTTCTAATACACCATAGAGACAAAATGGACTAAACAAGAGAGGAAGAGACACGTGGGATGGAGTATCTTTGAAGAGGTCACCGGAGAGTAATAATAAAGATCGAGTATGTAGAGCGTGTGGTTGTTTACCAAAAAAAAAAAAAAAAATACCTTCCCGAAATATAGTGATAATATAATTTTCGTTTTCTCTCCTCACGACTCTATGGGGTTCAATTTTGTTATTTCACTCCATGCGATACTTAATTTATCGACCCCGAAAGGATTTGAACTCAGAACGTAAGGAAAGACGAAATACTGCTAAGCATTTCTCCCGGCGTGCTAACGTTTCTTATTTCTTTATTGCCCACAAGGGGCTAAACATAGAGAGGACAAACAAGGACAGACAAAGGGATTAAGTCGATTACATCGACCTCAGTGCGTAACTGGTACTTAATTTATCGACCCCGAAAGGATAAAAGGCAAAGTCAACATCGACGGAATTTGAACTCAGAACGTAACGGCAGACGAAATACTGCTAAGCATTTCGCCCGGCGCGCTAACGTTTCTACCAGCTCGCCGCCCTCCGTTGACAATATGTTATATCAGCCTTTTGGAAGCAACAGCAATTAGAATAATTTGATATTTTTATCTGCTGCTGCTGCTGCTGCACACACGCACACACACACACACAACTAGTGAACGTTTGTGTAGATACTAGAAGTGCTAGAAATAGATACATTTCACAAAATATACTCTTTATCTTTCGTTCATTCTGTCTGTGAAAATATGTGTATATGTGTGTGCGCGTGCGCGCCTGTGTGGTTGTATGAATACACACACATATATATACATATTATATATTATAAATGTATGCGAGTATGTTTATGAACATAGTAATGAAAAACACACTCACAAATGTATTTGGAAAACATATACTACATAGAGATACTTGTTCAGAAACACAGAAGTGGCTATGAAGTAGGGTAGATACAGTCGCTTACTCACGTCTGTTTTCTGTTATAAAATATGATAAGCAACATTAAAAGGAGACAAATGATTGATTTGAATATCAGATATTTTAATAGTTTTGTGTATATATTGAATCTTTCTACACAATGAAGATTCAGTTTTCCAATGAATGAGTGACTGAATACGCAAAGGAATGAATTATTGAATGTAAAAATTTAGGAATGAGAGAATAAATGAATGAATCATTCAGTTAATGTTTGAAGAACAAGGCTTACGAAATGACGAGTCTGCAGTTGCGCTTAACTACATTGTTTGCAAATTTTGGTACAAGGCCAGCCATTTTTAGGGAAGGGGTAAGTCGATTATATTGACTCCAGTGATTAAACTGATATTTATTTTATCGACCCCTAAGAAATGAAACGCAAAGTCGACCTTGACGAAATTTGAGCTCATAGCGTAAAGACGGACGAAGTGCCACTAAGCATTTGGTCGAAACACAAGTCTTGAAATTTTGTAGGAAGAGGCTAGTCGATTACATGAACCACTGAGCTCAAACTGGTACCTGTTTTATCGGCTCAGGGAGGACGAAAGGCAAGGCCAACCTCGGCAGAATTTCAACTGAGAACGTAGAGACGCAGAACATGCCGCTAAGAATTCCGCCCGGCGTACTAACAAGTCTGTTAGCTCACCGCCTTACTACTGCTGCTGCAGCTCCTGCTGCTGCTGCTGCTACTACTACTACTACTACTACTACTACTACTACTACTACTAATAATAATAATAATAATAATAATTAATAATCAATATTATTAATATTATTATTTCAATTTTTTGCCACAAGAGGCAGGTAGGGATGAGTCGATTATATCGACCCCAGTTTTTAACCGGTACGTATTTTATCGAAACCGAAAGGATGAAAGGCAAAGTTGACCCCGGTGGAATTTGACCTCAGAACGTAGCGATGGGCGAAATACCACTAAGCATTGCATCCAGCGCGCTAACGATCTGCCAGCTCGCCACTTTTTCGAAGGCCAGTAATTGTAAAGACGAGGGTGGGGGAGTCGATTACATCGACCTCAGCTCGCCGTCTTCATAATGATAGTAATACACATAATGTTGAAACACAGATGGAATCTTCTAATTTAAAGATTACTTAGAGGTTACATAATGGCACTGAAGCAATTTGCTGACGCGTCACTTTTCTTGGCTCTTACCTGTCTTACTTTTCTTTGTCTATCTCTAGTTATAATCTACACTTCCTCTCCCCTTCTTTCTCTTCCTTTCTCACTCTCCCCGTCTCTCTCCCCGTCTTCCTCTCTCTTTCCATCCCGCTTTCTCTCCCTCTTTCTCCTTCTCTATCCCCCCTTTCTCTCTCTCTCTCCGTCTGCCTTCTTCCCTCTCCCTCTCTCTCCTTCTCTCTCTCCCTCTTTCTCCTTCTCTAT
>NC_068990.1:19620494-19627802 GCF_001194135.2 Octopus bimaculoides
ACTACGCAGTTAATGCCCTTTATATATAAGTAATTTTATATATATATATATATATATGCTTCCAGTGCGAATGTTTTTTTTATACGTGACTTGTTTTACAATTCTGTAAATACTAATAATGGTATTTTTATATAAGCCTGAAGTTTATGGCGATCACCGTGCAATGACTAAGGAAAATAGTCTAATAAAGGGGCATATAAGCCCTCGACAGAAAAAAGAAGGCTTTCCTATCCGCGTGGGACTCGAATCTACATCCCTTTGTTAATGCGACTAAGTGTTTTACCTTTACGCTATCGCATCAACAAAGGGATGTGGGTTTGAGTCCCACGTGGATAGAAAAGCCTGCTCTTTTCTCTCGAGGGCTGATATGCCCATTTATTAGACTATTTTCTTAAGCCGATGATCGCCATAAACCTTAAGCTTATATTAAAATACCACACACACACACACACACACACACACACACACACACACATACACACCATTTAGTAACAGTTTGACTGTGTTTCTTGCAACTTAAAGTTTCCGAGATTTGTAGATACAGTCAGAAATCGACAACAAATATCTGAATGACTGTAAAGTTAGTATTCTTAAAATATATTTGATTTTCAAAATTTATGATAATCTAGAGTGAATCTTACATATTATGAAAACCTGTTTTAAAATTAATGATCAGTCTAGACTAGGCCGATTAACAGAAAACACAGAAATCGCAAAAGACAAGAAACATTTAAGCAGGTTTTTGTGCGCAATGGGGGCCCTAATTTCGTCAACTGTTGGGCGTTTTGTACCGTAAAGTTATCTTTTAATTCCCCCATCCCTCACCAAAGTGTATTGAGGTGAGGTTCGTTAATCAAAGAATGCATTCTATTCCTTTTTCTCCAACCCACAGGTTTGGCAAAATCACATTAATGTAGGCCTTTACACTACTATAGTAGTGATGATTTTCCACATCTTGAAAGTCCCCTTCAAAACTTGGTATGGTACAGATTGTCACAGCAGGTTCACGTAAATAGTGTCAGTGTCGGTTGTATCAAAAGCACGGTTCAATAAATTCTTTTGAAGACAAGCCGCACCATACTGTAACTCACGGTAAATTAACATGATGCTCCTCTGTAATATGTGGTTTCGCAAACCCCCAGTAGTACAATTTTTAGCGGTTTATCGACTCACTTACTTTAAATGTACCCTCCACACATCAAACAATGTGGAAAGTATGCCTCTTCTACACATTTTGCAAAACTCCACTCTTCGGTCCGGATCCAGGTCGTTAAAAGTAGGGACTCTTCTAAAAATGTGACTTATCCAATGACAACACTTCAAAATGCGATGGAACCTTGATTTTGAAGTTACAATCTCACGACTCGCTTGAGGCACAGATTTTCCTCATTTCTAGCAATCAGTTTCCAATAGCCTTTCTTGGTCTGTGGGCTCGTCGATGTCCGCGGTTTTCAGGGAAGTTTTTTGTGGCTGTTCGGAACAGTTGCGTCGGCTTCAAACTCACCTCTCATTCGAACTGTTGTTAAGTCGCGTAGGCAGATCTATTTGCATCTCTCTCCTAAATTGTTTTTACACATCAACTAGCAATTTCTTTTGTTCAAAGCTAAGAATAGCCCCCTTTCCTATCGTTAATGGGTTAAATCTAAAATGAAATTAAAAGCAAGTGAGTTAACAGCTTTAAAATGTGCAATTTTGTAGTGGAGCCACCCTCTATATAGACACACTCAAATATAAACATCCATGCATATATATATATATATATATATATATCGATCTGCGAATGATTATTATTTGCTAATTATTTTTCAGTATATCCGTATCTCTATTTTTTCTCAATCAATCGCTCTTTGATGCTCTTTTTCAAATGAGACCTATTCCAATTCACTAAAAAGTACTAATTTCATTTTATTAATACTGTAATATTGCAAATTCATGTATTGTTTTTTTTTAATTATTATTGGGAGTTAATATTTTTTTTTTTATCTTTCATTGTTAAATTTTAATATTCCATAAATCACGATTTTCTATATATTTTTTACATTTATTTAATATAATTTTAATGGAAATATTTTTTACATATTTATTCGTATTTTATTTCCATTCGCTATAACATCATTTATGAAAATACAGTAAATTATAGCTATATACGTTGTTGCAATATGCTTATGTGCGTATCTCATTTTCTCAGCGTATGTGTGTCTTTTTCTGAGGTCATGTAGCTGTTACGAATGGCGTATTGTTGGAATGTATACTTGTGTTGGTATGTATGTGAGAATGCATGATTTGTGATTCTATGCGTTTCTCCTTTCTCTTTACACCCGCTCTACACCCGCTCTTTCACCATACGCCTCCTCTTCCCCCTCCTCTACCTTCTCTTTCACCGTTTTGTTCGCTGTGTCTACGTGTGTACATGTGAATGAATTTAGTATTTGAAAATGAACTTTACTATTCTTATAAAGTAAATAAGAGGTAGTTCTAGTGAGAGTAACCAAACCGTTGAAAGCTGTAATTTCTGATGTTTTCTAAGTGCCTGAGGGTAACACTTTCATGTGCTTCTGAAAACACAAGTCATCCTGAAAACACAAGTCATATTGAATAGTAAAAACAGATATGGAAAACATTATAGCCTAACAGCAGACTTGAACTTTATGGAAGCCGGAAGTTATGTCTGCGCTTTCTTCTGATGCAATGCATCTTTCTTCCTGCATGGGGTATTTTTCCCCACAAGAGAGTGGTAAGAACTAAAGTGCATGCAAAATACATTCTTGTCAATTATGTCTTTGGTATCTTGACTCCAGTAAATAATTGAATATTTCAACAGGAATGAAAAAAAAAAAATACCGTTGAGAAAGTTTTGATATTCTTAATACGATATAATTTGGCATTTAATACTACAACACGAAAATTCAAGTTGTTGAGGCGAACGTACCTATATTATATTAATGATGTTATATATGCATACACACACACACACACACACACACACACACACACCTGTGTGTGTGTGTGTGTGTGCGTGTATATATGTATATATAAAGAAAGACATAACACCAGAGAAACAAATGTTATTTATTGAACTTCATTAGCTTACAGCTGTTTCTGCTATAAGATGTGGTGGTCTCTTCGTCGAGTACCTGCATCATATCATATAGTTTCATCAGAGCCTTGAATGTGTAATGCATTTTATAACAGTCCACCACATCTTATAGTTGAAACAACTGTAAGTTAATGAGTTATTTACATAACATTTGTTTTTTTTTTCGATGTCGTCTCTTTGTGTGTGTGTATATATATATATATATATATATATATATATATATATATATATATATATATGCACATACTCACACGTATGCACGCACATTCTACTCTATAGAACATTCCTGTTTGAGAAGTATCCCCCACCCCCAAAGGTTCATAGTAAGTTGTATTCCTTAATATTCTTCAAAGTTATACACATTAAAAGAAAATTGTATTTAACGATAAGGAATTCATACACAGAAGATCAAACAGTCAGATTTCAACAAAAGTTAAAATGTATATCACAAACGCCATGTTTTTACTTCCCCTTTACACCAATTTTACTTAGCTAGAAGTTTCGACCAGCTGAATATGTACGTACATTCCTCGAATAAATGGTAAATACAGAAATTCTTAGAATTCATCCCAGTTCACAAAATAAACCATATTTAGTTTCATGAACAATTTTCCAATTCTAAATTGTGTTATAGCTGTAGGCAAGTTTGTATGTTTATGGTGCTCATTTACTAGCCCCGAGGTTTGATACTTCAGTCCCAATGCTCGACAGATTGTGCAAAATCTCTTGTGTATTTCAATCTTTTCTCCTTTTGTTTAACTGAACTAAGAGGATATGGTAATATATGTAACTACAAGCAAAACCCGTAGAAATTCCACGGAAAGAATTAAGAGGTGTTGTTTAAGGAGAAGAGGATGATTTGCATTTTTATTGGATATAAATCTTATTGTTTCCTGTGCAATAAATGATTGAGAAATATACAATAACAATTTAATTTCAATTCCATTATAAGTTTAAAAAATAACGCCCAAAGCTATTTTGCTGTGTAATTTCACTTCCAGTCATAATAATATATAAAATCATTTTAGAATTTCCCTCAAACACTGTCTCTCTGTCTCTCTGTCTCTCTCCTTCTTTCTCTCCCTCTCTCTTTCTCTCTCTCTCTTTCTCTCTCTCTCTCTCCCCTTTTCTTTCTACTCCTTCGTTCAACAAATATTTCAACCATGTCATTCCTTTCTTTACATTATTAACATTTCTCTCATTCGTTTTGGTTTCACCTCTGACTTTCACTAACCATTTGTAACCACGTGACAGCAACAGCGTGGTCAGTGGAAGTGGCTATCTGCTACATTACTAACTCACTCCCAGCTCGTTTGCGAACCACTCGTTTCACATCATACTATCTCTGATTGAAGATAAGGTGGCGAGCTGGCCGAACCGTTAGCACGCCGGGCGAAATGCTTAGCAGTATTTCATCTGCCGTCAAATTTTGATTTCGAATTCCGCCGAGGTCGACTTTGCTTTTCATCTTTTCGGGGTCGATAAAATTAGTACCAAATACGTACTGAGGTTGATGTAATCGACTTAAACCCTTCCCCCAAAATGTAAGACCTTGTGCTTCCATTAGAAAGGATTTCTGATTGAATATACGTTTTGTGGAAGACCTTGTTGTGGGGTTAAAAAGCTCGCTCTGCTATCTCGTTGTCTGGGGTCCAGTCGTACTGTGCAGTAGGCACCTTGGGAGCGGGTCTTTTGCTATAGCCCTGAGCCGACCGATATCTTTAGTGTGGATTTGGTACACAAAAACTGTGTGGAACCTTGCCTAATTACATGACCTTTACAACTCCAAAACTGCGTGGAAGCTTAAGTACATGCCCTTCGCCACTTCGTGTTATTTCTCTTGGCTCATTTTTGCTTCAATCATATATACACAGACATGAAAGAAGTAAATAGACACCCTTGTAATCATTAAAATTTATCTAAATCTGAAATTATACATTCAAATTATTTGTTAGTTGTTAAAATGTGAGCATTTAATATTTAGTAGACATGCTATTTGCATTTTTCAATACAAGGGCCCTATTAGGCATGTTACTGATCAGATGGTGAATATTCTCTTGCGGAATTCCTTGCTAAGTTTCATGCAATAATCTCAAAATATCTCGCTTTGAAGATGCTTTCTAGTTCTTTTTATGAAGTGTCCTGTCCATTATGTCCCAGAAGTGTTCAAGTGGTTTCATATCTGGTGACTGGCTTGGCTATGGAAGCTTTCTAATGCCATTCTTTTCCAACAAATCTTGGGTCATTTTAACTGTGTGACAAGAAATCCCATCTTCCATAAATAGTCTTCTTAAATCATTTCACCACCGGAAAAATTTGACAGGAGTCCTTTCTGCAATGCGGGCACATATTTATTTGAGTTTATCTTTCTCTCACACTCCACCAGCTCTGATCAACCATTGCTTCAAATTGTTCCCCAGACCATCACAGAATAGCTGCTGTGTTTCATTGTTAGCTGCAATCTTTTCACATCAAATTCTTGATCAGAGAGTCTCTAGACCTACACTGGGCCACTGTTAGGAAATACAGCAAATCTGGACCCATCAGAGAATATGACAGTGTCCCAAAATGCTAATGGCCTCTCCACCATCTCGCTGGCCCAATCTTTTCTCCGCTTCATATTCCTTCTTCCTGCTCTGCCATAGTAACCAAGTTTGTGGAGATACCTGACAGCTGTTCTGTGACTGACATCAACTTGTTCTGCTATGTCAGAGGTCTTGCAACGAAGATTGTCCTCCACACTTCTCTTAGCAAATAGAAGGGTCCTGTCAGAGGGCCCTGGTTGATTTGCACAAGGTGATGTGAACTCCTTCCCCTCTCTGGTGAATTGCACAATCACTCTATGAACTGTAGAAAGAGAGATCCCAAGGTTTTCTGCGCGTTTACGCTGACTATGCCCACCTTCAGAATGACCCACAATACGGCCTCTTTGAAATTCAGACAGTTCCAAGGCTTCTTTTGTACATGGCATAATTAAACAGTCACATATAGAACCTGAAATATAAAAAAAATATCAATTAATAAGAAATAGGAACCATTACAAGTTAGAATAAACATAAAACAATGTTTTATGTGGTGTCTATTATGTGGTGTTATTTCTTGTAAATTGCCATAAAGGCATTACACAGAGGGGGACGCTACAACACATGTGGGATCATATAACAATTAAAAATATAAAAATCATCTCCGCGACCTCAGGAAAACTCCTTGTATTCTCCAAAGCTCCGTCCATCTTTATGACCCCCCTTACATGCTCCTCCTCTGCTGAAGACAACTCAGACCCGCTAAAGTCTGAGTATATTGTCTCTACCCTCAAAGGAGCAAAAAAAAAAAAAAAAAAAACGTCTGACACAAACGACAAACCAAATGCACTCTGATTGACGCATGCGCGGAAGCAAGCTTTTTGCCACACAGCCACGCCTGCATATATTAACTATTTAATAGCTTGGTTAATTATAGAGGTGCCCTACTTGGCTTGCAATTTGTCCTGAGAATGTGTGTTGAAGGTAAAGCGATTGCAGTGTAGAAGACATATTAGCCAGTCAAAAACACACTAAAACAGCAAACTTCAGTATAATAAACAATAAATGTTTAAGATCGGTTAATCTTAAAGCAATTGAAGGCGTTTCACTGCTATTTATAGCGAGTCGGTCGACCGCTTGGATTTAATTTATAGCTAGAAGAGGACAGAACGGTAGAGTATCAGTTAATTACGCTGTATTGCTTACTACACTAAATATTACAAGCATTTATAGCATAAGATTTATACGTTAAAATCATCGTTGGTTTGAGAGACCACAGCAGTTAGCAAGAGAGGTAAATAATGACTGGTGATATCTGAGACGACACAAATTACCGTTAAAACCATTAAAAAACAAATCCACTTCTTCATGTTCTTTCTTACATTCATTCAACATCGTTTAACCTTATTTCATGAAATTCTTATTCTCCTTTCCCCAATTATTATAGTTCCTTTCCAACATACTCTTGTCTTCTCAAATTACATTGCTTCATATTGGGGTCGTCCTACGTTCATTTATTTAACGGGTACAATTTAGTCGTTGCATCATTCATTCAGCGTGAATGATTGTCCATAGTATCAAAATTTACCTCATGGCTGGATGCCAAGATTCTATAATGCAAACGTGCGTGTCATACCTTCTGAGTGTGTGCGTAATTGTCTTAGAGATATTGTTTTATATACATACATA
>NC_068990.1:19628141-19633482 GCF_001194135.2 Octopus bimaculoides
TATATATATATATATATATATATATATATATATATATATCTACATGTGTGATTATCTATGTGTCTCTTTGTGTCTTCATCACCCCTTTGAGATCGGTGTTGGTGTGCTTACGTCACCATAACATATTTTCTCTTATATATATATATTCTCTTACACATACAAACACACACGTATATATAAGCCCTAGAATTCGCAAGGCCGGCAATTCAGTTTCTATGACGCATAAGTGACCACAACGTTCCCCATGAACGGGATAATGATTCGTTGTAGAGTGCAAAATTAGCGATCTTGTTGAGAGGGGCGGGGCAGGGACAGACAGGTCGATTACTTCGACTCCAGTGCTTGTCTTGTACTTTAATCTATTGACACTAGAGGGATAGAAGTTGACCTTTGCGGGGCTTGAACATCAGAACCTAAATAGCTGCAAGAAATGTCGTTAGACATATTGCTCGACGTACAAACGATATTACTAGCTCACCTTATATATGTGTGTGTGTGTGTGTGCATTGATAGATAGGCATGTGTGTGTATATATGTATATGTATGTATGTTTGTATAAAGAAATCATTTCTATTATTCATCTACTTAACCTCTCTTAGAGAAACGAATTTTCTTTACAATTTCTCTACTTCATACTGTCTTGTATTTCTATATTTTTGATTTTAAAAGGTAGACTGAAGAGAACAAATTCAAAATTAATATATTATTATTATTATTATTATTATTATTTATTATTATTATCAGGAAATATATCAATGCAATTAATTAGTAAACACATGTATCTTAGGTATCTAATAGCATCAGTACATTTATCATACAGAATTTTTTAAAGAAAATCATATTAGTCTTAAAGAATGCTATATTCTTCACAAATTAAAAATATTGTATCTAATTTGTTGAAACTAAAATAGTTTCTTTTTCTCTGAGGATTTACTGACATTTTTCTATCTTTTTCAATTGCCGCATTTTCATTCTATATATAACTACTTCCACCCTCTTTCTTTTTCTACTTACATTTCTTCTCCTTTTCCTTTCTATATAACTCCTGATCGTAACCATGTTACTGTCTATACTGTCTCGTATTCGCTTTCTACCTGATACCTTCTCTCACTCTGCTACTCATCCCCTCTCCTACCCCACTTCTCTCATTTATCCTGTATCATATTCCGTTTTTTTTTGTTTTTGTCTTTCAATATAACTACTTTCAATATTCAGAATATCTACTTCAAATTTTATCTTAAAAGCAGTAACACAGTTTAATGTAGTGAAAAAGATTTACATTAGCAATACATGTTTATTTGCTATGAAGAGAAAAGAACATTGGAGTCTGTTGAGATTTTGATAAACAACAATTTATTCTTTTCGTACACAAGAAATGACAGTTGTTGTTACAACGAACGACAAAACATCGAGAGTTTTTGTTCTTGGTGTAGTGGCTGCAGCAGTTAAAGTGTCGTTAGTTGCTTGCCGGCTACTGACTTCTAATGTCGTTCGTCCTCCGACTGTTCATTGCCTTTCTGTTGTTAGCTGCTGTCAGCCGACTTTGTTTGTCAACTCCGACGTTGTCTGTCACTGCTCTCTCAGCTGCATCCCAAAGCTCTGTGTCTAGTAGTCACGATGTACTGCATTTATGCCGGACGGTAGGTTCAAATGGAAGCGCGCCAAAAGAAAGCGATCCTATTTGACACGATGCCGTGTTTGGTCAGAGTTTGTTGATCATGTCGGCAATATCTTAGTGAATTGTGATATCGAGCAATGGCTGAATATTCCGGCTACAACTATAATAAATTTATTTTACCTTGCGAAAAAATTGATAGTTATAATAAAGTATAACCATCAAGTTAACTAGAGAAAAAGCCGACATGTCATTCACCAATTTTAAAGATTTACTTTTAAATGTGGTTGGTAAATATTTGGGCTGTTATACCCTTTCCCCCGCCCTCGATGTATTTTAAACGTCTTTCGTTGCCTTCGTTGCATGTTAAGCAGCAGTAGCTCGAAACTTATAAGTGCTAATCTGTTCACTCAAGATCATGGCATATTTCTTCTTGGTAAACACGTACTCTGTCAGAATTCCAACTAGGTTTAATTATTTGAAGCATTGATCTACTATCGAGATCTGTACTCGTGTTCCACTACACTCAGGTCCGCGACCGAGGCTTACGCTTTTGACACTTAATGATGTGATACCCATGCACCTAGTAGTGTACACAGACGATAATAATATCAGTATAGTTTAGTATAATAATGAGAGCAATTTGCATCTGACGAATGCTTTCTTATTGAATAATCTTACGATAGTTACTGCTATGTGATTACATAATGATAGATGGTCATAGGGTTGCATGATGAAGCTGGTCTTAGATCAATGAATAACATCAGCAGTAAGAGAGCAGGTAAGTTAACGTAGGCTAAACTACGGCTCAGAAATTTATGTGTGGTTCCTAAGATTATATTGGATTCCATAGCCATTGTTCTTAATCTTACCAACCAGATTTCAACATTTTACTTGCCAAAATGAAGACTCTTTAAAAGCATTCAACAAGCAGGGATTAAACAATCTTTCTTAGCGAGTGAAAAGTAGGAACTGTATATTTAACTTTTATCGTACGCCTTGAATAATTTTCAGTCGACTAAATCGACGCTAACACTTTTTCATGCCTACTACTTACTCTATTAGTTCCTTTTGCCGAACCGCTCGTTTGCAGCGTCTGATACCCACCATCACCTGTTGTAAAGCGGTGTAGTGGAGGAGAAATACTGACACAAAGAAACACAAACACAAAATAACACAAACACGACGGGCTCCTTTCAGTTTCCGTCAATCAAGTTCACTCACAAGACTTTGGCTAGCCCTAGGCTATCGTAGAAGATACTTGCCCAAAGTACAACGCAGTGGGACTGAACCGGGAAGTATGTGGCTGGGAAGCAAACTTCTTACCTCACAGCTATGCTTAAAGATATTTTTGTGGCTGAACTTATGAAACACCTTGGCCACTCCTAGTCTATAATCGTTAGGCCTTCAAGAAATAGCTGCCAAATCTCCATCAAAGTGTACCCGATCATCACAGAAAGCAAAACACACAAAATAATCTATCCCTGTGTATTTTATGACTGCAAATCGAAAAGTAGGATGGCTATTGTGGCATTCATTATCATTCTCTATTGTCGGTGCCGCCTGGTATTAAACAACAAAACAATAACATAATACCGAACAGCCACTAACGCGACCGGTAACCACAACAAAGACGAAAATCATCTGCCGCATTCTATGTTAACCGCAAATTCCTGATTTCAGGGTTCAGTAAGTGAGTGGCAGGCAAGGTATGGCTGTTGCTCACTCAACGTCTACAATGTATCACAATTGTTGGGAAAGGTATGCTTGCAATGGGCGAGCCATCCTACATCGGTAAATGATAATGTGTGCATATATATATATATATATATATATATATATATATATATATATATATATATATATATATATATATATATATTGATAGATAGATAGATATACATGCACACATACACACATATATATAAGTCTTTGAGAGGAAGAAGTGTTTATTATATAACAAAGCGTAGGAGAAAAGTAAAATAAATATATAAGATGTTAGCAGAAAAAAGGTGTATGTGTGTGAAGGTGTGTTTGTATGCTTAAGAAGCACGCGTTGAAGTCATGTACTTTCAGATTTCCATATTCTGTCCCACTATGTGGCACCTTAGGCAAGTGTTTTCTCCCATAGCCTCGGACCTTGTTAGTGAATTTGTTAAGCGGAGACTGCGTTAAAGCTTATATGTAGGTCAAAATGTGTGTGTATGTTTCTTTATACTTGTCATTCTCCCATCGGTTTGTTGGTTTGTTTACGTGCCAATGACATAGCGCTTCGCTAAAAGTGACCGACAAATCAAGTACTAGATTTTAAAAGAGATATTTTGTTATATGAAATACACTAACGGCTTATTAACTGTTGAATAAACTGAATTTCAAACATAGTATTCGTTTGTGAGCGAAATTGATGAAAACTGACGGAAGAAGGTGTATTGGAAAGTTTATTTTGATTTATTTTAAAATAAGATCAATAAAGAATGATTCTTTAAGAATGTTACATTTTACAAATAGACATGTAAACAATTTAGATTATTTTAAGAAGGAAAAATCTCTTAAAATATCTGTATTATAATATGTATTAAATTTAAATAGAATTTACTACATATTTGTTTCCACTATTCAAAGCACAGAATATTTATAAATCAGATTGATACTCACGTGTAATTTCTTTAATAAGAATTACACAAGGCGCTGTCTCTCCAAATGTTACTAACGTGAACGAAATTTTTGCATTGATTGAGTAGTACTGTGTAGCATATCAGCATTATTTTATTAATTTAATCCAATTGTTCTGTAATTCTGACTGAATTTTACCTTTGTTACAATCGCGTACATAGGAGAATTTATTTATTTATTTGAGAAATAAATGCAAAAGCAAAGAACAAGAAAAGGGCTGCCTTTTGTTAATTTATTAATTTTTAACATACGACTTACGTTTTTAAATAATTTGAAATAGACGGAAATATATTTATTTTTACATGTATTTTATGAACTGTTTTTATAAGGATTTAGCTTATAAAGGTTAATTAAGGAATATGATATTCGATAAAAAATTCTTCTTTAAACTTTGTTTTCTTTAAAGAAGCATATTTTCTATTATAATAATGATTTCAAATTTTAGGCACCAAGTAAGTAATTTGTGGAGAGGTAGTAAGCCAATTACACCCCGCCCCATCCCAGTACTCAACTGATACATATTTTATCAACCCCGCCAAAAGATAAAGTCAACGTCGGAAGAATTTGAACTCAGAAGGTACAGAGGGATAAAAAACGTTAAACAGTTCGCCAGGTGTCCTAACGATTCTGCCAGCTCACCGATTCCGTTCCCTAGACTAAAAATGGTTTCAAATTTCGGAAGTTATTGAGGGGAAGAGGAAGTCGATGATATTGCTTCTATAATATTTTTAATCTTTTAAGGCGGCGAGCTGGCAGAAACATTAGCACACCGGGCGAAATGCTTAGCGGTATTTTGTTTGTCTTTACGTTCTGAGTTCAAATTCCGCCGAGGTCGACTTTGCCTTTCATCCTTTCGGGGTCGATAAATTAAGTACCAGTTAAGCACTGGGGTCGATGTAATCGACTTAATCCGTTCGTCTGTTCTTGTTTGTCCGTTACGTTCTGAGTTTAAATTCCGCCGAGGTCGATTTTGCCTTTTATCCTTTCGGAGTCGATTAAATAAGTACCAGTTACGCACTGGGGTCAAGATAATCGACTTAATCCATTGTCTGT
>NC_068990.1:19634344-19636906 GCF_001194135.2 Octopus bimaculoides
TATATATATATATATATATATATATATATGTGTGTGTGTGTGTGTGTGTGTGTGTGTGTGTATACACACTTAAATGTGTGTGTGTAATATATATGTTCAATCTCATATTATGAACCTGGTTATCCGTTTGCTGCAACTATTTTCCTTCCACTTCCTTCTGTTAACTTCATCACATGTATAAGTCAATGTTGTTTTACAATAGAATTTGGAGTTTATTTTTCAGCTGCTCAAATATATAACATATCTTTCTTGTTCTTGTTGTTCGTTGTGTTGTATATTTATAATAACTGTTCTTCCATGCCTCAGAGATTGATAAAATATTTCAGTTATGAAATATGACGTTGCAACTTGACTAAATACAATCTGAATTATACAATATATTATGTTGTAATGTAATATAATATAATATAATATATTATATAATATGATATAAATATTAATGTGCTATAACACACACACACACACACACACACACACACACATGGACGCTGACAACTGTACGTTTTGCCACCAGAGGTAAACACGCATACAATATACACGGCTACACACGTATGTGAGCACTGAAATATACTCATATAGAAAGAGTTGGAGGGAGAGAGAGAGAGGAGTGGAGAGAGACAGATATAGACAGATAGACAGAGTGTCAGTGAGAGATGTAGGCTCAGGAACAGAGGAGTGCAGCAGGTGCAAGCACACTCCCGAAAATTGTTTTGTGAATGTAGACAATGAAAATTCTTTGAACATCTTTAATTGGACGTGGGTTCACATCCCGCTAAGCAAATTTCATTCCTGCACTTCTGGAGACAGAGACAGAAAGAGACACAAACACACACACACACAGACCAAAAGGGAAAATCATTAAAACGGCTGATGTGAAACAAGTCAGCGTTTCGACGCAGCAATGCCATACATAATCGCCGAAACGTCTCTTACTCTAGCTATATATATTTCTGGTTTTGTCTCCTTTCCTTTTAGATATTGCCTTATACAATAAACATTATCACGCTTTATTCTTTCAGGATCTCACTGTGACTGTGGCCTCCGAGCTTCCCTCATATGAAGTTGAATTGATTGAAGACATAGATGAACATCATGTAGTCAATCGACAGTCTTTTGTGGATGAACAAGAATGGCATCTCTACATGCATACGGAAACTGAGAAGAAAGAACTGGCCATAGACCAAGCAGATGCTACTGTTCGGAGGTCAGCACTCTCTGTGAAATGTCGAGCAGCGCGGCGACCCGGTTATTTTGTTTGGAATATATTTATGGTAACGGTGAGTGTTAACCTACGTTACACCTATGTTACACCTTTTATGTGATTCCCTATTGATAATGAACTGTCTTTCCCAGCCCCACATCTGGCCATACTTACAGAATTACAGTCAAACTAACAAGGAACACTACAATACAATTATGAATAACTGTAAAAAAAAGCACTAGTGATGGTTCCACATAAAAAGCATTGGTGCTTGTGCCACGCAAGAAGTACTGGCACTCGTGCCTCTTAAAAAGCACTGGTGCGTGTGCTACACAACAAGTACTGGTGAGGGGCCACGTGAAAAGTATTAGTGATAATTCCACGTAAAAAAGCACTGGTGCGTGTGCAACACAAAAAGCACTGATGCGTGTGCAACACAAAAAGCACTGGTGTGATTCCACATTAAAAGCACTGGCGATGGCACCACATAAAAAGCACTGGGTATGGAGCCACGTAAAAGGCATCCAGAACGCATTGTAAGGTGGTTGGCTTTAGGAAGGGCATCAAGCTGTAGAAACCAAGCTAAAACAGACTGTGTAACCTGTATCATCTGGGCTTGCCAGTTCCTGTCAAACCGCCCAAACCATGCCAGCATAGAAAACTGACGTTAAATGTTGTTGATGTTGATGATAACGTTGATCATCATCATACAGTTAAAAGTGGCCAAATGGCGGTCAAAGTCCTTAGCTTTGAGAAATCGATAAAAAGTAAACGATTAAAACAGCAAGCATTGCTTAGCAAAACCTACTTCATAATGTAAAAGAATGAAAATAACAATTTATATCATAGATTTACTTTCTCTAGTAAATGTAACACCGTAAGTGATTTTTTTCTTCTTTTCTCCGGCTTATATGCAGTGCGTAGATTAGAAAGAAAACTTATTTAGTGTGACCAAAGGCTTACATGTTCAACAGAATTTTACATGAGCATGCAAACATATCTGATCGTTTAGCTTACGCAACGGTTAACAAAATATTGATTGTGTTTTTAACCAAATACAGTGCCAGAACAGATGGAATAATTAGTTCTAGAAACAATTCTTTCTAAATGTGTGTGTATGCGTGCGTATGTAAGTGTGTTTGTATTGTATTGTGTTTGTCTATGTGCATGTGTGCGTATGCAAGGGAGTTAATTGCTTATCCGATGCCAATTTACATAACTTCATTTATTGGTTTCTCTTTCTCTTTTTACACGCACGCACGCATGCAAACACACACACACACACACACACACACACACACATAGGCAAACATAGACACACACACGTTGTATATATATATATATATATATATATATATATA
>NC_068990.1:19637759-19639078 GCF_001194135.2 Octopus bimaculoides
TGTGTGTGTGTGTGTGTGTGTGTGTGTGTGTGTGTGTGTGTGTGTGTGTGTGTGTGTGTGTATGTGTGTGTGTGTGTATACACATAGACACACTTATATGGAAATGTTTTGTTAATGTATATATGGCTATATGTAGGATAATATAAATGTATTAATGTATAATATATAAATATAATAGAATATTTATGTGCGTATGTGCGTATATGACTGTCTATTAAGAAAGCTAATGGGATAAATTCTGAATAGAATGTTGTGTATTTTGCAGAAACATAAATTTAGCGTCGTTCACATAAGGAACTACAAAATTCACAATGATCCAAAGAAGTACATAAGTGTGAATTGTTTCTTAGGTGCTCATTATGAATAATTAGGTCGTCGGTGAATCATACATATTGCCAATTAAGATTCGAAGCAATGTCTGTCACCAATGGCATTTACCATATGTATTACTGTTTTTTTTTTTGCTAGCAATTATCTCTGTTTCTTTGAAGAAGTTATGCAGTAAACAGTTCTGATGAGACGGTAAAATTAGTCGAGTAATATAGCGATCTACGTACATACATACCTTCCCACCTTCATATATATGCATTCATTAATACATGCATAAATAGATACATACACGTATAAGCGCGGGCTGATGTGTTTTTCATAACTAATTATACATTTATATAGGTATGGAGACGTATATGTAGAGAAGGATAGAGATAGATATATATGCGTGTACATATCGTGTAATTATTTCGTTACTATGGCGACCAGTTCTCCAAGCTTTGGTTAGGTAAAATTATTCGGCACATATGGATGGGTGTATGAAAGTGTGCATAATTACACACACATGTAAGAACACCGTATTTCGTTATACATTCATGATATACTATAAAAGTATATTAAACACACACACACACACACACACACACACACACACACACACACATATATATGCACAGAAGAGGCTGTGTGGTAACTAGCTTGCTTACCAACCACATGATTCCGGATTCAGTCCCACTGCGTGGTAACTTGAACAAGTGTCTTCTGCTATAGCCTCGGACCGACCAAAGCCTTGTGAGTGGATTTAGTAGACGGAAACCGAAAGAAGCCCTTAGCATATATATATATATATATAATAATATGATTATTACCATTATCATTATTAGCATTATCTTTATTATTATTATTATTATTATTATAGTTGTTGTTGCTATTATCATCATCATTGTTATTGTTATTATTATTATTATTATTATTATCATTATTATTATTATTATTATTATTATTATTAGTATTATTATTATTACTATTATTATTATTACTATTATCAT
>NC_068990.1:19639298-19647202 GCF_001194135.2 Octopus bimaculoides
GTATATATATATATATATATATATATATATATATAAATATATATATACTCAAGTTTTGAGTTATATATATATATATATATATATATATATATATATATATATACTCAAGTTTTGAGTTAAATATTTCCTGTTTGTATCATCAAACCTATGTACACACAGATACACAGTATATATACACATGCACATATATCTTGGTTGTTTAGTTATATGTATACAAACTATGGTATGAGTTTGAGTTATAGCTTCATATAGATCATCATTATCCATTCGACTTCGATTAGAGGGATTATTCGGTTGGTGTACGAAGCGTTGTTACTACTTATAAGATATGGAGAATGTGTTGTAGAAATGAAAATCAGCACCAGTATAAAAATTTTGCTTCTACGTACGTTTCAGCATTGTTGTTAACTAGTTAATTGGAACTCAGCATTGGCTCCTCCGATTGCTTTTGGACGCCTAACCGCAATGGATCATCAAGGAAACACTTTATTGCATAACGGAGAGAGAGAGAGAGAGAGAGAGAAAGAGAGAGAGAGAGAGAGAGAGAGAGAGAGAGAGAGAGAGAGAGAGAAAGAGAGAGAGAGAGAGAGAGGTAGTCAGTGAGCGAGACGAGGAAGAGAGAGGGAGAGAATGAGAGCAATATTTACTGAGAAGGATTTAACTAGTTCTAATCAATTTAAAAGCATTTCAAATTTCTGCTGTCAGTCACCTCCTCCCTCCTTCCCTCCCTCTCTTTCTCTCCGTCTGTCTGAGAAATCTGAACGTCTCAATAATAGCTTATGTCTCACCATCCATACTTGGTAAACTGCTTCGTCTATTGTCCATTGCGTTCGTTTATAGCTTCATTAAAACTTATTCTTCTTATAGTGTGTGTGTGTGTGTGTGTGTGTGTGTGTGTGTGGAAAGCTGAATTTGCATTTAAAATTGCAAGTTTTTGACATATCTGAAGGACAAATTATTTTTACACTGACCATAATTAGTTCTATTCAAAATCAGTCACAGTCCTCCAGGGAATACAGCATTCATTAGTTGAACGTTCCATCGTTGTGTTTGATATGCTCTATAGAAATCGAAATACCTGAATACTATTACTAAATGGCCTTCAAGTAAAACATTTCATTCACATCAAATGGCATGCAATGGTTACTCGGTTCCATTTGTTCCTATTGTCATTGTTGTTGTTGTTTTCATTGTTATTGTTTTTGTTGGTATTATTAATCATTATTGTTGTTAATTCTGCTATTAATCATTCTTCTTCATCTTCTTCTTCATCTTCTTCTTCTTCTTCTTCTTCTTCTTCTTCTTCTTCTTCTTCTTTGCCTTTCATCCTTTCAGGATCGATAAAATAAGTACTAGCTGAACGTTGGGGGGGGGGGGGTGTCAATGTAATCGACTCATCTCCACCCACCAAAACTGCTGTCCTTGTGGAAAAATTTGAAACCGTTATTATTATTATTATTGAGCGAGAGAGAGAGAGCAGTACACGCCATCAAAATGACACAGCATTCAAATATACGAAGCTCTATATACCCATCATGAATAACCGACTGGCAAGGTTACACCAGGCGCATGCATCACAAACATATGAGCGTGGAATATCAAGTTAAGCAGTGTATGACCTTGCAGTGGGGTCCACTGAGAATTTTCTTCAGGTCGATTATCCTATCCCACAGCAAAAGCTTCCTGAATAAGAGTTGTTTAAGGATGATGAACAACCAGCCATATTTCTAGAAGTGAATTTTTCAAACCCAAACATTTTATTTATTTACTTAGATAAGTAAGGCTCTGTTATCAGGCTCCATTTAAAAATTACCATATCGATCATGTCTGCACAATTATTATGTAATCATGAAAACGAAAAAAAAAAAAATTTATTATTATAATTATTATTATTATTACAGTTGGCTGGCGAGCTGGCAGAATCGTTAGCACGCCTGGAAAATGCTTAGCGGCATTTCGATTGACTTTACTTTGTGAGTTCAAATTCTGCCGAGGTCAACTTTGGCTTTTATCCTTTCGGCGTCGATAAAATAAGTCGATTACATCGACTTACTCACAGTCCCGAAATTGCTGGGCTTGTACCAACATTTTAAACCATTATTATTATTATTATTATTATTATTATTAATTCAAAATAACATCGACCAAATGGAAACTTCCTTATAGAAGGAATGGACAAATACATTCCTTCTGTTGCCCGAGGTGACGATTGCCTGTCGAGAATCAGCCATTCTTTCCTTTGTTTCAAACTGTCATCAATTTTTATAGTCGTTGACATTGCAGTGATGAAGTCTTTGTGTTCACGATGAGACAGGTGAGAAGGAATCATATTGATAGCGACAGGTTAGCAGCTCTGAAGTTTGTCTCTTTCGATCAGTGGATGTGGCAATCATGCACCAAGTGGTTGGACCTTACCTATCAAGTGAATGTGACAGATGAGGATATCATAGAAACATCTTATCTACTGGACAACTTCCATGGTCAACTGGTGAGGATCTTCATGAATGAACATGTCCAGTCGATCCTCATTGAACTGAACGGAGAGTCTGTTATTTCGGAGTTCCTCTCTTGTAGCATGCAGGCAATTTACTGTGCTGTTCTTTCAGTAATAGCGTCGGTACACAGCAGAAATGTCACGCATAGCTTTGACAGCTTTCGACCTTCTCGACACACGTCGGTCTAGATATTAGACGTTGGTAAACTTTTAAGTACACATAACACTGCGCATATCGCTTGCACTATCACACACATATCATGTGCAATATTTTATGTTTGTAAAATAGTAAAATTGAAGCCAATAAAAAGTCTTACTTTTACGTTTTTCGTAATAAAAGTAAAAACAAAATAAAAGCATTCATCATTCAGGGAGGATTAATTCTGCATTGTGGTATATGAATATCTTAGACTTCAACAGAATAATGATTTATCAAGACTTGGCAAATGACCAGTATCTCTGGTGATACCGAATAGTTCTTTAGGTAGACACAAATATATAATTGAAAACCCTTTTATCGATTTATGTACGACTACATTGTGACTTAAACTCCTAATGCACAGAATAGAGATTAGAGGCTCGATATACGACGCGTTATTGCTATATCGCGCTATTTCGTGGAAGAATAACAATTTTTAAGATGGTAGTCTTTATGAAGTATCTTCATTTTTGCCCTTCTCTGTCGTTGGTCGACGCTAACGCAGGGGCTGTAACTGTATTTCTTACTCTTGATTTCTTCCTTTCATTTCTTCCTGAAGAGCATCTTTCGTGGCTGGTGAGTCACACATGCGCTTGATTAACAGCGTTGTGATAACCTTTAAGATAAATAAGCGTGTGTTTAGGGCACCAGTGTTATTGGGGCACCACAGATATGGCCAATGGTTTACTGTCGAAAAGAAATCAATTGAAACTTGTTAAAATAATATATGCGAAGTGACTTATATAATTGGAAATATAATTTCGAAGTGTTTATGGTGTCATAGTGAAAATCTGATGAAAGACTTTGCAATTAAAAAAAATGGAGAATAAATCTTTTCAAATATAAATAAAGTTGATGTATACAGAAATATACATTGTTTTCCATCATACGGTTAGTTTCGTAATATAAAAATTTATTCTATGGTTTATTATTGTGTATATTTGAATTACATATGTATGGGAGAACCCAAATCTTTTAAGAACTTAAGGGTTGTATATGTCTTAGTGCGACCATGGCTTCTGTCCCTACCTGCTGAACAGTTGAAGCAGCAGTGTCTTCCATTGTTGTACACTTATATTCTTGTCTTGCCTCCTCAGCATTTTGAATGCAGGTATGATCATAAGCTTTGGCTCCTCTGTTCACGGTTAAACTCCACTCGCTGCGGTCCTTTGCCGATTCTTTCCACCTTCTTTTTATCGATGGAGGACTCTTTTCATCAATGTCCTATGCTCCTTTCATCAGTTAATCCCCCGTAGTAGGAGCAGGCATGGCTGTGTGCTAAGGAAGTATATTTTGAAACTACATGGCTCCGCGTTCAGTTTCACTGCGTGGCACCTTGGGCTATAGTCTCTGGCCAACCAAGGCCTTGTGGGTGGATTTTGTAAACGCAAACTGAAAGAAACCCGTTGTGTGTGTGTGTGTGTGTGTGTGTGTGTGTGTGCACACGCTCGCGCGCTTGTGCGTTTGTCTTTGTGCTTTTTTGTTCCTCACAACCACCTGACAACCGGTGTTGGTGTGTTTACGTTTCTATAATCTAGTGGTTCGGCAAAAGAAACCAAGAGAATGAGTACCAAGCTAAAAGGCGTTGCTCCAGCATGGCTGCAATCTAATGACTGAAGTAAGATAGTCTCTGAAGTATGTTGCTAGCATACAAATAAATGAAACTTTTCCTGATAAGGCAAGATTTCTGTAAGGAAGACAATGGAGGCAATGAATAAGGAAAATCCAGGTGAATTTTATCTGACCAAATTTTATTTTTATCTGTCTCGCATTTGGAAAGCTAAATTATTGAAGTGAATTTATTCAAGATTTGAATTCAGATTAGATGTTGGCACTCCGTCGCTTGTGATGACGAGGGTTCCAGTTGATCCGATCAACGGAACAGCCTGCTCGTGAAATTAACGTGCAGGTGGCTGAGCACTCCACAGACACGTGTACCCTTAACGTAATTCTCGGAGATATTCAGCGTGACACAGTGTGACAAGGCTGACCCTTTGAATTACAGGCACAACAGAAACAGGAAGTAAGAGTGAGAGAAAGTTGTGGTGAAAGAGTACAGCAGGGTTCGCCACCATCCCCTACGGAGCCTCATGGAGCTTTAGGTGTTTTCGCTAAATAAACACTCACAACGCCGGGTCTGGGAATCGAAACCACTGGGCCATTGCGCCTCCACTCAGATTAGTATGCTTCGAAAATAAAATGAAGCAGTCACTCAAGACTGCCTGACATCTCTATCTTTCTATCCTTATAGGGTTAGGAGAATATTTCGCTATACAGAACAACATGAAAGTCGCGAAATAGTAATAATTAAAATAAAAGTACATCACTTGTGAGCTTAATTAATAATGACACAAACTAAGTTAAAATACTACAATATTCAATCGAGGAAACTTAATGTGTAAAGTAATTAGACACATTACTATAGTTTTATCAGAGTCGAAACTTCACACGTTGGCTTTGCAGCTAACTTACTTATGACCTTATAGGTTATAGGCATCAAGTCGGCCAAAACACTTTTATTATGATATTTTGCCAAAACTTCTTCCCTATGTCATTTACAATGTTTTAATTATTGAGAAAATAGACAGGAGTTTACTCTTCCTTTAGAGGTCAAGAAAAAAAGTACTTTATAATTTGACAGCTGCTGTGTTAATAAAATAATAAATACAATTTTCAATGCTATCAACACAAATTCGCTCGTCTTCACGTTTCCATGGGAGGTATACTATATATATATATATATATATATATATATATATATATATATAACTAAAGTTTGGCGTTGTTCGTAAATTATCCGGAATATCTATGTCGAGGGTTACTACATGAACACAAACAAACAACGAATTCAGTTTTGTTGCTTTGAGTAAATGAGAAAGGAAAGCAATGTCGCCCCGAATTAAACTTGCCATCGATATGCCTGCTTTGAAAATAATATCAATAAGATTGCTTACCTGATATCTGTATGTATCTCTCGCTCTCTCTCACTCTCTGTCTACACATGTGTGAGTGTATGCGTGTGAAGAAATATATGTGTATGTCTATATGTATGTCTCTTTCTCTCCCCCTCTCTCTCTCAATATATATATATATATATATATCTATTATATATATATATATGTCCATGTACACGTAAATGTATTAGGTAGCTAGTTTCGAACTGAAATTATTCAATTCTGTTAGTTAAAATTCTCTCCTCAACTTGACATGTTTTCATTTGCTCGCTATAGTTTGTGTCCAGTATCAGAGTTATTCCCACAGTATTGTAGACTAATTACAGATTTGCAACATCGGAGCAGTTAAACCTGCACCCCGTGCATAATTATGTGCTTGCATAAATTACAGTAAAAGAAATCTATTTTGAATCTTTGCTCTTGGAAACAGAACACTTGGTAGTCAAGTCGGAGGTAACAAAAAATAGCTTTTCTCTGACACTTCATAGAAATGAACAGTTAACAACAATAATTGCCCAAAAACAACGGAGCATTTAAACATCATTTTGATGGTGTTTTTGATGTCTGGTTTTATGACTTCATTCTAGCCTCTTCTTCCTCTCTCTACCTCTAATGATTTATTTCTCTACTACACTAATTATAGATTGTGACAGTTCAATTCTTATTCTCCGACCTGCGATACAGTGACGACCCATAAAGTTAGCATTAATTTGTAAGAGTACAACAAGCGAACTGTTGACCATAAATCGTCCTTTATACAATGTTATCTTTCTGCTGAATCACAGTTTATTCCCATATTTATCACAATACCAGAAGACAACCACGCAATCTTATGGTTCAATCTGTCAACACTTACAGTATATGTGTGCACTCATGTATTTAGTGTTTCGAGCTGTGGTCTCCTTGATATCTTCACTTCTTAATCGTGAGGCGTCGAAGAATTACAGAAAAATACACATTTGCCTGTATACATAAATCAAGAGATATAAACATACGTTGATACATACATATCTACAGATACATTGATGTATAAATATATGTGACAACGAACATTGATAATTCTCTCACTTTTAATTCTGTGGCTTAATTTATCTACATACATTTTCTACAAGCTTTGGAATTAAACGTGCATTTCTTAATTCCGCAAATTAAGTACTTTCTTTGGGTTTAGAGATATGATTGAAGTAAAGTATTATTGATTAGCGATAGAAACTACACAGCTTTTTGAAACGACATTTTTACAGTCATTTAAAATAAATGTCTTTTTTTATACATCTCTTACTATAATCACAATTTCTATGTATTTTAAGTTTGAAAGCGATAAGGAGCAGAGTGCATTATAAACGTTTTCTCATAACAATGTAGCTGAAGATGTCGAATTCTATAATTAAAATCTTTGATTAAGACTGAAAAGAATTTTAAAGTTTTCGAGAAGTCTTTGTTCAATATTTTTAATCGTTTGCATATATTTCTCAATCAATCAAAATCCGTGATCTTTCGGAGCTCTAAACTTTAAGCAGAAGTTACTTAGCTCCCACTCTTTCTAACAAGTCATCAACAAAACTTCTTTTTTCCAACATCATCTCTCTGTTAAATTCTGGAATTAACACACAGAAATATGGATATATTTAAGTCAAAATATATGGATTCAACTAATTCAGAGGTGCTTATAAAAAAAAAGAAGCTCCTTCATGTAGCATTCTACAAATCATATAGAATATATACAACGATACAAGAGAAAAGCATAAGGAGTAAAAACGTCATGTCCAGTGATTATTGGTCTAACGTAGATCCACCCCCCCTACACACACGCACACGCACACACGCGCGCGCGAGGAGCTAGCTTAATATCTGCATTAATTTAAAGATTGTTTATATGCATACAGAAATGTAAGTAATTTAATTTTTATAAAATATAATAAAATAACTTATCTTTGCATGTTTTAAGTCGGGAAACAATTGTTGTGATATGAGAATTTCCAATGACTAAATCAATTTCATCAAACTATTTTCACTCGATATTTATAACTTTATATTATATTATATATATATATATATACATATATATATATATATATATGTATGAACAGCCCTAATCTCTCTCTTTCTCACTATCTATCTATTTTCATATATGTATTTGTATGTGTGAATGTAGGCATGTACGTATGTATGGGCATATACCTGCATGTATATATATTTGTATATACACATGTATCTGTGTGTGGAGGCGCAATGGCCCAGTGGTTAGGGCAGCGGA
>NC_068990.1:19647357-19652313 GCF_001194135.2 Octopus bimaculoides
TGAGCGAAACACCTAAAGCTCCACGAGGCTCCGGCAGGGGATGGTGGCGAACCCTGCTGTACTCTTTCACCACAACTTTCTCTCACTCTTACTTCCTGTTTCTGTTGTGCCTGTAATTCAAAGGGTCAGCCTTGTCACACTGTGTCACGCTGAATCTCCCCGAGAACTACGTTAAGGGTACACATGTCTGTGGAGTGCTCAGCCACTTGCACGTGAATTTCACGAGCAGGCAGCCCCGTTGATCAGATCAACTGGAACCCTCGTCGTCGTAAGCGACAGAGTGCCAACAACATCTGTGTAGTCGTGTGTGCGAGTATGTGTGTGTATGGTTTTGTGGAACAAGTGAGTTGCTGGTTTCCGGGTTCCGATTACCATCAAAATGGGTCATTTTTCTCGATTCTCCGATAAAAGCTGAACAAATGACTGTATAATAATAGATTATCAGTTGTATCATAAATCAAAACTCTCCACTTGACGCTACTCCAGTCCACTGACGTAAGAATGATCACCGTTGAGTGTTGTGTGAAACGATAAGCCTTCAATTGACTGGGGTTCCATTCACGATGAAGCTTTCTACTCTTAGTCTCTTAAACGCAACGAGAAGCTCTCAACTAATGGATTTATATTTGCGAAATCTCAGATTACAGTACGCACATATTAGTGTGTGTGTGATTTGTGCACATGTAGTTATATATATGTGTGTGTGTGTTTTGATGCAAACACACAAATGCACACACACACTCATTCGTAGATATATAAACATATCTTGCAAGGTGTCTGCGAGCGTGGCTATGTACCTATGTACGTGTGTTTATTTGATTAAGTGTACGTATATTTCTATATATATGTATATAAATATTTAGAAAAATGTGTCTGTGTGTATTTAGCTACCTATATTTATAAGTATGTTTATCACTATTTCTATTGACATTTGCCCAGGCACAGAGATACCTTCATAGATACACAAGCTTACATATAAAGATACGTGCGTATATATACATATATATACATATATAGACGTCTGTGTAATGAATGTATTTATAAGATATAGAGGAGTGAGTGTCAGAGAGAAATTGAAGGAGAGAATGCGAGTTAGAGGTAATTTTCTTTATGTAAATTTAATTTGCATGAAGTATTTTCCATTTCACATTGGCACTCAAACGCTTTCAGTCAACAATATCTATGAAAAATAAAGAAATATATATGTAAAGTATATATTAAATGTTTGGTCTAATTAGTGTGAAGTTTCAAACAATTTATCTACACTTTTTAGATAAGTATTTACTCGAGGCTAGGATTTTTAGAAATAAATCTACAATATATTTTATTACATTTTCTATGTTGATTAGATTTTCTTGTATTGACAAGAGAGTTACTCTTATATTTCTTCCTTCTTACTATGTTTAAGTTCTTAGCTGTTTTTCTTTCTTTGCTTGTTGTAACAAAATTCTGATATAAACTCTGGAAAATTATATGAATATATGAATTCTTCAAAGGAAGAGAACAAATATATTTTTTAAAGATATAATTGACGAACATTCATTCCTAATACCAATCAACTCTGTATATATCGAATATACCGGCTTTATGTATTCGTATATTTCTTTTATTATTCTTGATATTAACCAAATTACATACTGATATCCTAGCTAATACTGATGCCATATTTTTTGGAACCTAATTAAAACGATCAAACGTTGAGAATTCTACATCTCTGTACAACCCACAAGGATTAACAGCATATCTGCATCTATGACACCTTGTTTAACAAGCTTATTACATATTTTAAATCTACATATTCTAAAATAGCCGATGGTTATCACTGGAATTACTTTGATCATAAGTATTCTAGATTATGCTAGATTTCGTCCTAAGCATGAACGATACGATTTTCATTCAACATGTTTTGCACAAGCTTGTAATCAACAGATATATTTTCACCAGATCATACGTATATTTACTCTTACATCATTTAGCATATCTTATGATTTAGGAATAGTTGCAAATTAACCTCGTTCGAGCATACCACAGTTATATTAGGAGGACAAAGCACTACGTATGAGCTACAGATCCATCATTTCTGATATGCGCCGAACTATCACAATCCTATGAAGGGGCGTGAGTTAGTGTTTAGGGTGTTCGTTTGCTTTTATTTATGTCATCAATCTAGGTCGTAAGGTGGTGAGTTCAATTCCCAGTGATGCGTTGTGCCCTTGAACAATACGCTTTATTTCACGTTACTCCATTCCACCCACCTGGAAAAAAATGAGTTCTACCTGTATTTCAAAGGACCAGCCTTGTCATATTCTGTGTCAGGCTGATTCTCCCTGAAAATTATGTTACAGGTACACAGATCTGTGGAGTGTTCAGCCACTTGCGCGTTAGTTTAATGAGGAAACTTTTCCCTGGATCGGATCAATTGGAACCATTGTCGTAACAGACGGAGTGTCACAACAATCCTGAAAAAAACTGAAATCAAGTAAGTCAAGAATGATGGATTTGTAGGACATCGGCTTCCTAATATAACTGTGCCCGAAAGGCGGTGAGCTGGCAGAAACGTTAGCACGCCGGACGAAATGCTTAGATGTATTTCGTCTGTCTTTACGTTCTGAATTCAAATTCCGCCGAGGTCGACTTTGCCTTTCATCCTTTCGGCATCGATAAATTAAATGCCAGTGGCGTACTAGAGTCACTCATCAAATTGCGGTCATCCTGGAGCACCACTTTGGAGGGTTTCGTCCAGCAAATTGACCTCAGTACTTATTTTAAATCCGGTACTTATTTTAAACACTAAGTTATGAGGACGCAAACAAATCAACAATGTGTGTTGTGCTATGGGATGAGACCAATACAAATACACACATGCACACATATACACATATACATACACACATATATACATACATGAAAGGTTTACGCACAGTTTCTGTCTACCAGCATCACTCTTAAGCCATTGATCGGACCGGAGCTAGAGTTATCGCACAGGGGGACTGAATTCAAAACCTCGCGGTTGCAAATCTACCTTCTTAATCACAAAACCATGCTTGTTAATTTTTTATTGAAGTAACTATAAGGAAGTCTTATCAAATGAAATTACGTTGTACCTTGGTGTATCACCACTCATGATACCGTACATTGATATGACGAAGTCAAATTCTTATCCTGGCAAAGGGGGAAGAGTAAGGTTTTGTTTTTTTTTAAAGACACTTTTAAGCTATAAGTAATGTACCCAGTTGAAATAATTTATATTAGAAAAAGTCAGACCGTGTGTAAAAGACCAGTGTTTTACCTACCTATTATAATGCTCCCTTGACACATGGCACCCTTTTCAGCTACAATACAGAACGAACGCTTTTATTGATTACCATACTGTATCTTCTGAAATACTGTAGTTAATTTCATGTAGAACCGTAGTGAGCAGAAACTCGATAGGGGTCGAGCGAAGAGCAAAGGAAATCTTTAGAGGAAGAAATCCTATCAAACAGATTCCAGCCCGTTACCTCCTGACATTGTAAGAGAGCCGAGTCAACCTTGATAGTGCTCGTGGGTGTTGTCCTGCTGTTATTCAAATACTTTCTTCGGTGGGGATTGAACTCACTTTATTTGTGAGTAATATTGGTTTCAAACTTTGGTACAAGGCCAGCAATATCGGGGAAGGGAATAAGTCGATTACATCGACCTCAGCGCACAACTTGTACTTATTTTATCGACCCCCGAGAGGATGAAAGGCAAAATAAACGTCGGCGCAATTTGAACCCAGAACGTAAAGGCAGACGAAATGACGCTAAACTTTTTGTCTGGCCTGCTAACGATTCTGCCAGCTCGCCCCCTTATTTGTGAGGAATATTAACATATTTTAATCACAGAGATAACTAACGTTTAAAAAGATGAAAGGGGAAACAAGTTGTCAATATCAGATAATGCATCATTACATTTAATGGCTTTAAGTTCTTTAAATGCTTATGTTTATCATTTTGAAGAAGGCCGGCTGCATTTGACAGATAAATAGAATGGTTCCTCAACATTTGCTGTCGTAATCCTCAATGACGTAAACCCGATACTACAATTTCTGCTGATGACAATGGGCGTAATGATTATGATGAGGATGTTGAAAATTAATGATCATGCGGATGTGACGGAGTCAGTGATTATGATTATGGAAAACGTGCTCATGCTGATGGTATCCTGATGGTATGGCGATTACGATGATGATATTGACAAATTTTAGTGACGATGACGATAAATATGAGTGCCTTGGCAATCATCTTCAATATTATCATCATCATCATCGTCACCATCATGGTGATGGTCATTGTCGTCGCCCAGGTCATCGCCGTCGTCGTCATTATCATCATCATCACCATCATCATCGTCACCGTCATCATCATCACCACTGTTGTCGCCATCGTCGTTGTGATCATCGTCATCGTTGTCATCCTCCTCCCCATCATCATCATCATCATCTTGATCCTCACAACCATCACCATCACTAGCACAAGCACCGACATCATCATCATCTCCTCCTCCTCCTCCTCCTCCGTATCATCAGCATCGTCATAACTAAACTTAACGTTGTGACATCAAAATTGAACCTGGCAACAATACTATGTAAAAGGAACATAATGAGGATAATTGTGATTAAAGCAATAATACGGATTAAGGTAAGAATATCAGTGAAAGTGAAAGTGAAAATAACATAACCCCGCCCCACCATCATTGTTCATTGTTGCAGCCAAAAAAATTTATATGAAACTAAATGATGATGATGATGGTCATGACGATAAGAAGGAGGAGGAGGTCTACGAGGAAGAAGAATATAGCGACAAAAATGGTGTCGAATCCGATAATTTTGATGACGTCAACGATAAAAACGAATTTCTCATACTAAAGTAAATGTAGCATGTATGTATTTATATATATATATATGTATATATATATATATATATATATATATAT
>NC_068990.1:19652818-19659749 GCF_001194135.2 Octopus bimaculoides
TATAGTTAAGTTAGTGACGTTACTGTTGTTGTTGTTGCTGTTGCTGTTGATGATTTTGTTGTTGTTGTTGGTGTTGCGTTTGCTTCTACTGCCTTTGTAGTTGCGGTGGTTGCCGCCATCGTTGTCGTCACTGTTGCTACTGATAATGATGATGATGACGACTATGATAATGAGGATGATGACCATGACGATGACTCGGTGGCTTCTTTCATCGTTTTTGTTATCTAATTTTCAGGTGTTAGACTGCGGCCATGCTGGGGCACCGCCATGAAGAATCTTAGTCGAATGAGTCAAACCCAGTACGATTTCGTTTTCTTAAGCCTGGTTTAACCAGTATCATCGTCATCAGCAGTAGCAGCATCGTCGTCGCCGTGAACATCCCTCCGTTCCTCCCTCTCTCCTCCTCATCCTCTTCCTTATCTCCTCTCCTCCCCTCCTCTTCCTGTCTTAAATCTCTAACAGTACCGATCAGAAAATTTTATTTTCAAACAGAATGTGGTAGTCCTACACAGGACGATGTTACTATTGTGTTTAGACCCGAGAAAACATCTTTTCCAGCTGGCTACCGATATAGTATGAGCAAGGGAGTTCATCTTTTCCATCTCTATCCTTCGTGATACTCACAGACCAACGTTTCTGAGTTGTTTCCCGTCTTCCGTGTGAGACAATCACAGGTCAGTGTGATTGCCGAACCGCTATGTTACGGAGACGTCGCTGCTTTTAGCGAAGCTGTTTCTTGTGCAAGCGTTCACAGAAGGTCTCTAGTCTGACAAACTGAAAGTAACTTCCCTTTTCGTCAGTTAGCACTTCTACAAAAATCATGCTCTCTGATTAACGCATATAAAAGGAAAATGATTAATGAAAATGATTTCAATATTTGGCAAAAGTCCAGCAATTTTTTTCAGGGAGAAATCGATTACATCAATACCAGTATCAATGAGTAATAAGAGAAAACATGAAAAGTTGAGAAGGAAGAGAAATAATAGAGAAGGGGTTTCAATTGAAGGAGGGGCAGAGGGTGGCAGAAATCAAGGAAGGGACAGTCGTGAAAACATTAGTGTTTGTAACTGGGTCATCAGACACGAAAGTATTCCTTCGTCTCTTAAAATACGAGGAGCGTTAGAAAATACGCGAAAGATTAGAAAGTCATCCTGTAATTACTATACTAATATACAAACTGATAATTAAGTTAATGTTGGTTTCAAATTACATCGAACTCATTATTCAAGTGGTGCTAATTCTATAGACCGCGAGAGGGTGAACGGCAAAGTCGACCACGGCGGTATTTGAACTCAGAACATACAGACGGACGAAATACTGCAAAGTATTTTGCCTGAAGTGCTAACCATTCGACCAGTTCGTCGCTTTACCGATAAGAAATATTGGTTTCAGTTTTTGGTACAAGGCCAGTAGGAGCTAAGACAATGAAATCGACCCCAGTGTTCAACTGGTACTTATTTTATCGATCTCCAAAGGATGAAAGGCAAGGTCGAACTGTTGTTCGTCGTATTAGCAACTCCGCCTGCTCGCCGCCTAATAATGATTAATAGTAATGAATATTTTACTTCTGTCTTTATGTTCTGAGTTCAAATTCCGCCGAGGTCGACTTTGCCTTTCATCCTTTCGGTGTCGATAAATTAAGTACCAGTTGCGTACTGGGGTCGATCTAATTGTGCCTAGAGTAGAAAATAATGATAATGGATATTTTGTTGGTGATAGCATCATTTTTGTTGGTGGATTAAGCGATAACATTCTTTTCTACTTTAGGCACGAAACCCGAAACTTTTTGGGAGGGGAACAGTTGATTAGATCGACCCCAGTATGCAACTGGTATTTAATTTATCGTCCTCGAAAGGATGAAAGACAAAGTCAACCGCTGTGGAATTTGAACTCAGAACGTAACGGCAGACGAAGTACCGCTAAGCATTTCGCCCGGCGTGCTAACGTTTCTGCCAGCTCGCCGCCGATTAAGCGATAATATTCCCAACATTTAAAATGGTTCTCATTGTGTTGGTTGTGATGGAACGGTGAAGGTAGTTAATATCATAGTGGTGGTTTTGATAGTGATAATAATGTTTTTAGTAGTTATTGGAGTTAAATATTATGGTGTTTGTAATGGTCGTCGCGTTAGGAAGAAATTGGATAATGTTGGTTGCATTACTTGTAATAAAAAAATGGAGCTTGAGATCTTCATCATCGTTGTCATCCCGTCAGCGTCGTAGTGGTCATGGTGGTCGTCATCATCATCATCATCATCATCATCATCTTCATCATCGTCGTCGTCATCATCATATCATCATCGTCGTCGACGCCGACACACACCATCATTATCGTCATCATTGATGCGGTCCTTATTTTCGTCATCGAATTCATCGTCGTCTGCCATGATCGTCGTCATGAACATCAACATCGTCATCATCATCATCATCGTTATCGTCATCATCATCATCATCATCGTCATCGTCGTCGTTGTCGTTTGGTCGTTTAACACCAGTTCGGAGTTGACTCTTTTTTTTTTCTGTTCTTTTCTGTTGTTAAAAAAACAAAAGAGAAAAAATTACCTCGAACCGCAATGTCTAATGTCCTTCAAGTATGTCCTAAAGGAGAGTTGACTGTTATCTCTAGCATATCAAGCGTGCACGTTGACGCCTCTGGTGATGTTGGTAGTTATGGTGACAAGAATATTCCTGAAATGAAACCGATGCCTGCATTTCGGCTTTGTCAGGTACGACTGTGGTTTAGTGGGTGGGGCTCTGCATTGATTGCTGTTCTTTATCGAAGAGCAAAAAGAAGATAATTATTTTATTTTTATCTTGTTTAGTAATCGCTTCATTTGGGAACCGTAATCATTATCCTTCTTATCAAGAGAGTTAATTATATTATCGTTATAGCCGTCATCATCATCATCATCATCATCATCATCATCATCATCATCATCATCATCATCGCCATCATCATCATCATCATCATCATCATCATCATCATCATCATCATCATCATCATCATCATCGCCATCATCATCATCATCGTCATGAGCAGCAGCAGCATAGTCGTCCTCGTGAACATCCTCCCGCTACTCCCCCTTTCCCCATGTTCCTCTTCTCCTCCTCTTCCCTCTCTCTCGTCTTCCTTCTCTCATCCACCTCCACCTGCCCCTCCCCCTCCTCATCATTATTATAGACGTCGTGCTTGTCATCAGCTCTTATCATCACCGTCATCATCATTGTCATCATGATGATCGTCATCATCATTATCATCATCGGTATAATCGCCTCTGTCTTCATCACCATCATCTCGTTCATTATAATCATCAATGAAGTGATTACCTATGTGAAGAAGATGAATATAAAATTCATCAAAATTTGTTAAGAGCCATTCCAGGCTCAGCACACACCTGCTGCTGTCTTTTGACATCACAGACATACATACACACACACACACATACACACATACACACACACACATATATATGCACATATAGGATATGCTTTGATCTGATGAGCTAGCTTTTTTACCTGTATAGTAATCCCTCGACTATCGTGGATATTACGTTCAAAACCCCCCGGTGATAGGTGAGAATCCGTGAAGTAGAAAGAGTTCTTTATTGCATACATATTTTTTAGTCATTTTTGTAATTTGTATATATTTATTGTATTATAAATGCAAAACAAGGTGTTTATAAGCCATTTAAGAAACACACAAAAACCGTTAGATTCACTTCAACATTTAAATTTAATTTGCTAAAATATTTTCGTCGCTTTGAGACTGCGACCTCTTCACAGACAAAATTTGTGAACCATGCGGTTGGTAAGCAAGCTATTTACCATACAGCCACGCCTGCGCCTATGTTCGATATTTTAACATTAATGGCAATCTAGTATCAACAGATTGATTCATATAAGGCGGCCATTAAGAATATAACAAATACTTGTATAACAGGCATCCATCACACAAATCTCTTTCTCACAATTACTTCTGCACTAACACACGTGACCGCTTACTTTTACCCCCACCAGCACTCATATATGTACACACACACACACACATACACGCACACGCACACGCACACGTACACGCGCGCGCGCGTATATTATTTTATTCTTTTATACTTTTACTTGTTTTAGTGATTTGACTGCGGCCATGCTGGAGCGTCTCTCTCACTCGAATAAATCAACTCCAGGACTTATTCTTTGTATGCCTAGTACTTAATCCATCGGGCTCATTACCGAACCGCTAAGTTACAGGGACGTAAACACCCCAACATCTGTTGTCCAAGCGATGTTGGGAGCACAAAAACAGACACACAAATACACACACGCACGTATATATATATATATATATATATATATATATATATATAGACGGACAGACGCGTACACACATGCAAGTTTTTATATATTTATTTAAACACTTCATTTTTTTTCTTGCGACTCGAATTCCACTGTCAGGCGTTCGTTTCTTTTGGGAAATATATCTCCCACTGGTTTGATATACCATAATTCGGAATATTCATTTTGTATGTCGCTAGAGGTCTAATTGGCTATTTTCTAATTATTATTTTGTCAGAGTGCCACATTTTCTCTTCTTTCTCTATGTTCTTTTACCCAAAATTTCCCAAGCGTTATTTGCATTTAATTGTTACCACTTTGCAAATTGTGGAATTTTTTACAGGTTTGTCTGGCCAGATAATCTTTGGTCGATTTCGTTATTATATCTGCTTATCCGAGTTCTTATTTTATTGATGGTTGTACTAATTGTGTGACGATTTCTGCCCGATGCCACTGAATTTTCTAATTCTCGTGTTCTCTTATTTGTTTATTGCTCTTGTAATCTCAGTCTGGTTAAGTTGAGGCGCTGTAATCTCGAACAAAAAACCAAACAACCTTGTAAACAATACAGCTATGCATACGTTTGTATAATAGGCGTGGCTATGCAGTTACAGGTGTGGCTGCGTAGGCGCAGGTATGACTGCGTAGGCTGTGTAGTAAGAAGTTTGCTTCTCAGCCAGATAGTTCCGGGTTCAAGCCTATTGCGTGGTAAGTCGGACTAGTGTCTTCGGGCCTACGAAAGTCCCATGAGATGATTTGATAAACGGAAACTGAAAGAAGACCGTCATATATATGTGTTTTTGTGTGTGCCTTTGTGTCTCCATTCGTCACCCAAAACTGTTTGATGATTATTGTTGGTGTGTTTATTTCCCTATAAGATAACAGTTCGGCAAATGAGGCTGATAGAATAAGTATCGAGCTTTAAAAAGTACACGGTAGTGCCCCAGCATGGCTGAAGTCTTATGATGAAACAAATAAAACATAAAAGATATAGATGAGTATGTACCAACAAACGAAAGAAAGAAGCGCTCAACACATTTTGTAGTAGTTACTAATATTTAGGTACAGTTTGCGGGCGGCGAGCTGGCAGAAACGTTAGCGCACCGGGCGAAGTGCTAGGCGGTATTTCGTCTGCCGCTACGTTCTGTGTTCAAATTCCGCCGAGGTCGACTTTGCTTTTCATCCTTTCGATGTCGATTAAATAAGTACCAGTTACGCACTGAGGCCGATATAATCGACATAATCTGTTTGTTTGTCCTCTCTGTGTGTAGCCCCTTCCGGGCAGTAAAGAAATTAGAATCGTGAGCACTCCGGGTGAAATGCATAACGGTGTTTCATCTGCCTTTAAGTTCTGAGTTCAAATTCTGCCGAGGTTGACTTTACTTTTCATTCTTTCGGAGTCGGTAAATTAAGTACAAGTTGCAAACTGAGGTCAATCTACTGGACTGGCCCCTCACCAAAAAATTTTGGGCCTTGTGCCTAAAGTAGAAAAGAATATTTAGTAACAGTTTTGTTCAGCTTCGCATAATCTAAAGTTTTGTGAACGTGGTGGACTCGTCCACCTCATCAGATGCTGAAATGCATCTGATGTTATGTGGAGATGAGTCAAACTGCTCTAAGTATAACCATAGACATTGATATTTTATTTACATACATAGGAGGTGGGGGAGACAGGGTCGTTATCACGCCGGACAAAATGCTTTGCAACATTTCATCCGTGTTTACGTTCCATAGGTCGACTTTGTGTTTCAGCCTTTAGGCGTCGATAAAATAAGTACCGAGTAATAGGGTCGATGTAATCGACCTACCTCTTCCTTGAAATTGCTAGCCTTGTCCGTCTTTACTGAGTTCGAAATCTGCCGAGGTCGACTTTGCTTTCATCCTTTCGCTGGCGATGAAATAAATACCAGTTGATCACTGAAGCCGATCTAATCAACTACTCCCACCAAAAAACAAAATTGATTCAGCCCCTATGCGTATAGGACAAAATATATCACTTTACATTAGAATTCCATTAACTTAGATTGAAAGAAGGTATGTTTACAACCTGCTCATGGAAAGAAATCAGTTGTTACTATCTGAACTTTAGATAATTTATGCGGGTGAAGGGCACCAAGAAAACTTAAGTTGATGTAATTCTCGGTGCTTCTATTTCTCGTAATATCGTAGTATAAGAAGAATGCGTCATCAGGCAATCCATCTATTGATTTGAAGCTTTTAACATGATAACAGTATTCTAAAGTATACTGGTATTGTACAAGAGATGTGTTTTATCGCTCAATCTTCTTGACGCCATTAAAGAGACACTAAGCTCGGAGACTTAAATCGGTTTCAGGGTCTACAAGAAATTTACATAATATCCTGACTAAATCATTATTAGTTTTATTTCAAACTCTATTTTCATGCCATTTTCTTCCGTGTTCGTTGCTTTTACTTTTTTGCTTTGTGATTCGAATAGACTTCAAATCCTTCTTTTACTTAATCGTTTTCTTCTTCTTCTTCTTCTTTTTTCTTCTTCTTCTTCTTCTTCTTCTTCTTCTTTTTTCTTCTTCTTCTTCTTCTTCTTCTTCTTTTTTCTTCTTCTTCTTCTTCTTCTTCTTCTT
>NC_068990.1:19660722-19662716 GCF_001194135.2 Octopus bimaculoides
CACACACACACACACACACACACACGAAGGGGTGCTGAAAAGTTTCTTATTTCTTTATTGCCCACAATGGGCTAAACATGGAGGGGACAAACAAGGACAGACAAAGGGATTAAGTCGATTACACCGACCCCAGTGCGTAACTGGTACCTATTTAATCGACCCCGAAAGGATGAAAAGCTAAGTCGAGCTCGGCGGAATTTTAATTCAGAACGTAACAGTAGACGAAATACGGCGGAATTTTAACTCAGAACGTAACAGTAGACGAAATACCGCTAAGTATTTCTCCCGACGTGCTAACGTTTCTGCCAGCTCGCTGCATGGCAGAAAAGTTTCTGGTCTTTGAGGTATAGCGAAAAGCCTGATTAGAATCCCAAATTTCCGAGTTCTTGTACAGGGCTTAGAAAAACTGAAGGGTCGCTGCAATAAGTGTGTGAATCAGACAAATATGTTGAATAAAATCGTAATTAAGTGATTTTCTTTTACCTAAAGCCAGGAAGCATATATACAAGCTAAGGAAGTTGAGCTTTAGTAAAATTTGCACAAATATATTAAAAATAAATTTAAATATACTTTAATAAATTTCCAAATATAATAAACGTTTGGAATATATTCTAAAATGCTTCCTTATTGTTAAAGAAAATATTTTCTCTTATTTCAAAATGTTATCTACATAAATATATGGATCTGTAGCATGAGAAGGCGTTTATTTAAGAATATATTCCTGATATTAGGAAATTGGCGCGAAGTTAATTCATTATTAAATACAAATATTTGGCACCAAGCTCGGCAATTTGGTTTGGAATAAAGCCATTAATAACTCAATAATCTTTCGGTAATATTAAATTAATACAAGCATTTTTTCTGTATGTATATAAGTATGTATATATGGAAATAAATGTACATATATGCATACGTATATTTGAGCATATTTATGTATAAACATATATACGTATACTAGAAATTCATAGAATATAAATGTGGATTTACATTCTCTATGCCTCTGAAATTTGCTTCTGTGTGCTTATATTATCCTTCTTTATATCCTTTATTAGTTTCAGGCTGCCCCAGCATGGCCGCAGCTCTCAGCCTGTAGCTACTATGCGATGTCCTGAACGATGTCCGTATTTTTTTGTATTTTGTCCTGTAATTATCACTCATTGGTGATGTCCTGTACTTAATGTGCAATTTTTTTTATTTATTTATAATTGAACGCCATGCAGCCTTGTCCACAGCAAGTTCTTACATTTATATATAATTTCGGCGACTCCACACTCTCTTTTCTTTCTTTCTCCCCCCCCCACTCTATAATCATCTATATTTTCCGTTTCTCCCTTCTTTCTTTGCTGTCCTCTTTCTTCCACTCCTTACCAGTTTTCGTTACTTCTCTCTCTTCTCCTCACTCCCTTTGTTCCTTTCCCTCATCCCCTCTCTTGTCCCCTTACCCTCTTTCTGTTGCTCACTCGTGACTACAGGCCACTTCTCTCGCCTCTGTCTTTTCTGAATGAGACGACGTCCTCCGAGCTGGAAGGCATTTCTCTCGCCTCTCGAGACTTTTTCTCTTCTAATATTTTCTTCTCTCCTATATATTCCATATCCTTTCAAAATTTCTCCCGGGCGTTACCCATTACAATTCGTCTTTGCCCAACGGCTCTTAATGTTTGTGTTCGTCGATTGGTTACTCTGTATGTCCACTCTGTTGTTGTTTGTTCGTCCGAGGCCCTAACGCTCCATAAATTCTATATTAAAAAAAATTCCTGAATATTGCTATCTTATGAAGTTTTACTAACACGTCATTGAAAGCATGAAATAGGGAACATTAAAGCAGTCGACAACTGACGAGAAGTTAGCTTCTTTTCGTATTTTATCCTGTACTTATATCTCGTGTGTTAACGTATTTGTGACCCATTGGTGATGTCCTTACGAAATGTGTGTTTTAATTAATAGTTGAATACCACGCAACCTTGTCCACAGTAAGTTCTTATATATATATATAT
>NC_068990.1:19663580-19669469 GCF_001194135.2 Octopus bimaculoides
ATATACACACACACACATATATATGTATATATAAAATCTGTTATCATTTCCTTTTTTCAGTCATTAGGTTGTGGTCAAGCTGAAGTCATCTTCAATAATTTCTTTGGGCTTAAAATAGATGACTTCACGAAAATGAAATCCTTGTGTTTAGGCACACACACACACACACACACACACACACATATATCTTCACAACATGCATATATATAGATAATTTATACCGCATATGATTTAAGCTCGTTAATAAGATCTCTTTTCGGAAGTGACAAAATCACTAAGCATTGATAACACCTACTAACTGCGAAATGCGTATCTGACTGTCCTATCGTTGCTTCTGGAACGAATTCGTTTTGTCTACCATATATTTGCTTCTATAAACTTCATATACATGAGTATATATATATATATAAAAATGCACTCTGCTTTGTAATTTTTTTTTATATTGTTTAATCTATTACTTTATTTCAATATTTTTGCCTAAATACATTTTGCAAGTGCGCGCACACACACACAAATACACAAAAACGCTCACAAAACACACACACACACACACACATATACAAACACACAAACACGCAAGCACGCACATAATTCTTTCCCTCTGTTATTTGTACATTTTAATGGTGACCTCTACATGTCCACTCTCGCTTTATAATAACAATTGCAAGCCTTTTAACATAAACTTTTAACATAAACGTCGATGTGAGATAAAAAAAAAAGTTTACTTGCATTGTTCAAAGTATACTTCGTTAATCTTCTCTTCCAAGTGAAATACACATGGTATATTATTAATTAAATAGCGCTATACTAACATCAGCAAGTATTTCTTTCTTTACGGCTGTCAGAGCTCAGGTGTCATGTCGTTGATTATATGTCAGAAGTGCTTATTTCTTTAATATATTTCTTACTTCTATACAAAAGACACGTCATTTTCTTTATGTCTACAAGGTGGGTTTTTCTCTTCGACATCACGTGAACAAATATAGATATATTTCTTCGAAACTCATTGGGGCGTGGTCTCTCTTTAACACACACACACAGACACACACACATATATATATGTATGTATATGTATATACTTATATAACATAAATAATATATATATGTATGTATATGTATATACATATACAACATAAATAATATACATATGTATGTATATGTATATACATATATAACATAAATAATATATAAATATATGCATATATCCATACATATATGTACAAACCTAATCTATATGTATACATGCATGCATATATGGGTACAGGACATCACAAAAATCTTAAACACAATGAGAAACGAAAACATAAAGACGAAGACAGAAAACGAACATTTTTTCGAACAACGAAAAAAACAAACAGAGAAATGAGACATGCAACATAAAGAATATTTCCCTTCTTCTGTTGTCCCTGTTCCAACTACCTCGCGTCTCGAAGGCAAGGACAATACGCGACTTCGTTGGAACAGTCCTTCTCGCAAAGTAAATTAAATAAAATTTAGAATTTTTTGCGGAGGGTGAAAGTGTAAACAAGAACAGGACAGTGAGAACAAGACAGTAAAAAACAGTAAAAACAAGACAGAACAGTGATAACAAACAGTGAGGTCTGTTAGGCCAAGACGATAGAAAAATTATTTTGAACGCTAGTTAGATGTGAAAGAGAGATAAAAATTCACGTCTTCTCTAGAGGAAGGCAGGAAATAGAAAGAAAGAATCCCTTTCATCACGTGTCAGCGACGAGAGGGTCTAGGATGAGGAGTGAGAGAGAGGGACCGGTGAAAGGAAGAGAAGAATAGGGAGGGGTTGGGAGAGAAAAACAGAAAGGATGAAGAACAAGAGAGGGAGTGAGACAGACAGGGAAGTAATATTTGTAGAGTGCGCAGTAGTAATTATTAAGATAAAACATACTTGGGAGGATGCGTGCCGTTCGATCATATAATAACATAAATAATATATAAATATATGCATATATCCATACATATATGTACATACCTGCATCTATATGTATACTTACATGCATATATGGGTACAGGACATCACAAAAAAAAAATACAATGAGAAACGAAAAAATGTTCGTTTTCTGTTTTAGTCTTTATGTTTCCAAATTTTATTTAATTCCAAATTTTATTTAATTTACTTTGCGGGAAGGACTGTTCCAACGAAGTCGAGGAATATTCAGATAATATGAGAAATGCTATTGAAAATTGATAACAAATGAAACGTCTTTTATTAAAATATGTCAAAATTGCTGTTTTATATAATTTAATATTTATTATATAATTATCCAAAGGGTGTTCCGAGGTTTTGGTTCCCCCCCTCCCGTGGTGTGCAGATATTGTATACTGAGAAAAAGGAATCAGTAAGAATTTTGGATAATTCTTTATTTGCGCGTTTTTATATATCTATCTATCCTTTCCCCATCCTTTATTATTTTGTTCCTCTTTCTTGATTACCTTAAAATCCCCCTCTCTCTGTGTATTACCCCACTCTGCTTTTTTTTCTCTCTTTTCCCCTTTTCGCAACAAAACAAAAGCATTTTTCTCCCATTCTAAACAAAGCAAAAAAAGCATCCGATTCATATAAATGAACTACGAAACGGTCTGTTTTCCCCATTTTGATTTTGGTTTCGTCTTGACGAGTACGATAAACGAACGAAGGCGCTAATAAAGAATTATCCAAAATTCTGACTGCCTCCACTTTCTCAATATATATATATATATATATATATAAACAAATAGTAAATGAGTATATGCATATATACGTACAGGTATGTGCATACCGACATCCACCTGTATGTATAGGTGCATATCTGGGTACAGGACATTGCAAACAAAACAGAGACGAGAAAACACACAAGCCACATAGAGAACATTCTACTTCATCAGCTACCCCCGTTTTAACACCGGCGTTTCGAAGAGCTGGGCAGGACGCATCGTTAAAACGGCTCTTCCCATGGACAGCAAATTAAATTTGTATACACAAATTAAATCTTGCCATGGAGGAATGTAGTGGCGGACAAAAAACAAGACAGGAAAACAAACAGAAAAGGCTTTACGGCCAGACGAGAAAAATTATGTGTGTATGAACGCTGTGAGGCACGAACTTGAAAGTAGGGACGAAGTGGTTCACGTGTTTGCTCGGCGATAGCCAAGGAAGAAAAGGATTATTGATCGGAAGCATGTGACCATGCCGGTGTAAGGGGAAGAGAGAGAGTGGTAGAGGGAGAAACAAAGGGAGGAAGTAGAAGAATAGGTGAGCAACGAGAGGAAAAGAGAAAGAGAGGAAGTACGAGGGGGAAAAAAGAGATACGTAGTAGTAACAGAGGAAAAACGAGAGGAGGAAAAATGATAGAGAAAGAGAAAGAGAAAGAGATAGAGTAGCGTCGGAAAATATGAAGTTACGAAAACTACTTACAATTGGAGACGCTGCGTTCAGTCATGTAAAAACAAATAGTATGTGCATACCGACATCCACCTGTATGTATAGGTGCATATCTGGGTAGACTCTCAAACATACATAATACATCCATACATACATACAAATATATGTGTGTGTGTGTGTGTGTGTGTGCGCGTGTATATATATGTACTCATATATATATATATATATATATATATATGTGTGTATAAATGTATGTACACATTTAGACCATATACATACATAGATTGGACCAAGCGAACACATAAACACACATATGCATTAATATATATTACGGAGAATAGAGATTCGGCAAATCGAAAAGTACAATTGAAAATAGAATCACACGGAAAGGAAACACTGGCATACATATAATGATGTAAAACTTGTGCAAATATTGAAAATGTCTAACATCAGTTACATTCTAGAAGCTTCTAAACCTTTTGCGGTGTAAGTATGTAATTCGAAATGTAAAACTTTATACCATAAAATAGTTTAGAAATACGTCCCACTCATTGTCAAAAAAGGTCAGAAGATACATAGAAAATGGCGGAAAGCATCTAACATACTTATGTTTAATCGTTCTAACTCGAACTACTTCCGATTTCGATGAGTAAGAATAGTAGATCACAATGGTTCAACATGCAACGGATGACAGCGTTAGTTTCGATTTTTAGATATAAAGCTGATTTAAATTGAAAGACAATGAAAAACATGAAACATGAAACACAACAGATATTTTGACTGATGTAAAGGAAGATGCGAATATCGAAAGGTTTACTGTTACTAAACTTATTTAGTGCGTTGTTAAAGGAGACGAGTCAGCTCCCTTCAGATGTCACTTCTAATCCTACTGATTCGTGCGAGAGCCATTTCCAGGATAATTTAGTTTGCCTACATTTTTGTACGTCTTGTACACTAGGCTGTTGTCGGTTTGCACATTATTGTTGCTGCTATTATTATTATTATTATTATTATTATTATTATTATTATTATTATTATTATTATTATTATTATTATTATTGTTGTTGTCGTTGTTGTTCTTGTCCCTGTTGTTGTTGTTGTTGACGAGGAGGAGAAGGGGAGGAAGTGGATGAAGAGGAGGTAAAGGACGAGGAGGTGTAGGAGTATTACGTTACTTTTAAGTGGTCGCAGCTACAAAATGACACAAAATGACACAAGCTCTTTATATCGTCTGCCAATTGAAAATAGTAAGATATATATCTATTTATTTATTTCTGCTCATTCTGTACTTTCTACCACAGCTCTCTCTCTCTTTCGCTTTCTCTTTATTATTAGTTAATAAATCGTATGGTATACACCTGGTAAATTACTGCTAAAGCACGGTCACTTGGTTAGTATTTGATTAATGGGTATTTGATAAATGAGATGGATGATGGAAAATACGAGAATGTTTGTTGATCACTACAATTGTTTCCACTCATCTAACATCGATACTATGGGATACTGAAGTCTGGTTTAGGTGTATCTGTCGGTGTAGATGTGTCTCCTCGGGTGACAACATGTACCTCGTTAAAATATGAGTATAGTAATGTAATCCGGTATACAATAGCACACCACCACCACCACATCTCACATGCATTTATACATACATGCATGCACGTGTGTGTATATATGTGTGTTTGTTTGTGTCCATTTGATATGCACATACTATTTCTAGAGCCGTTTATCGGTTTGAATCAGTGATAAATGTACATGTTATAAACTTTTTATGAAATTTGCAAACTGAGACGACGTAGTTTAATCGCGAGCTGTTTCATCTTAAATGTCAATGCAAACATGCGCACTGATGAGCTGAATGATTGAACTTGAACATTGCAGCATAAAGTATAAAGAGTAAATTAAAAAGAATAATAAGCTTGATGTCTTTAAATTCAGAGCTTCTAATTAGCGGATTGACGCATGCATTAATCATCTCCGTCTACAATGTCTCTGTTACTGAGCTAACTTTAATACATCCTTTTAACGTATAGTAATCTACTACTGTATATAATTGGTATGTAGTTACGTAGATGTTTATGGCGAGGCCAAATTGGCCGACATCTCATAGAATGTACATACACAAGCCCGTTATATATTCCACATGTTCTGATTTACATAAAAAGGAAAAACGCTTGGAATCCATTAGCTGTCACCTCAAGAGGCACCAACTTTTCTTTGATCAACACAATCTCACTAACCAGTATAGTCCACGATACTGCTATCAAGATAATTACTGTTTTATGATCTTGCATTTCTGAACTCAGTAATATCACTCACATGATGTCGCTGATTTGCTTATTCGTTTTGACTGAAATGAAGTGGCTTCTTATATATACGGCATTTGATGTGAAACGAACGATATACGTTTGATATGAAACGAATCACATATTCAAAAACATTACAGAGATAATGTTAAGTACGTGCCATTGTCTTAGGAATGTTTATAGTTGGAGATATGTTAATGCATTAATATA
>NC_068990.1:19669569-19670489 GCF_001194135.2 Octopus bimaculoides
TTTTTAGTGAAATTCCCTTAACTGAGGCGAAGCCACTTAGAGAATTTTGATAACTTACGAGAAATGAATATTATGTTTGCATAAAGACAGCGGGATTAGAAAGAGTGTTCATATTAAACCAGGAACAAAACAATATGTTGACGAAAGAAATACGTGTTATTTTACCTTGTATAGATATTAGATTTATTTAGGCTTACGGAAAAGCTACTCTGTTCATTCAAGGCCGCAGGGAAGCTTGAAGTTAATTTTACTTTTACACGATATCAGAGAAACAAATTCAATCCAAAAGCTGGGAGCAGTGAGCAGTCTAGTTTGTCCTTGAAACATAAAAGCATTTTTAAAGCAATGACGGATATTGGGACGCAACAAAAACAGCATTTTTTTCCTAATTACTTCCAAAAGCTCAAAGCAGGCTTGTAATGCCACACGATTCAAATGGGATGTCACCTCGACACGATATATGTTAAAAATTTATAAAAGACCTACCTGTCTAATAATTTTGGACATCGTGCACAGCAACTTAATCTCTTCAACTCTAAGTACAAGGCATGACATTTTTGGGGAAGCGGCCAGTCGATTAGATCGACCCCAGTACGCAAATGGTACTTAATTTATCGACGCCGAAAGAATGAAGGGCAAAGTCGACCTCGGCGGAATTTGAACTCAGAACGTAAAGACAGAGGAAATACTGCTAAGCACTTCACCCGCGGGCTAACGTTTTTACCAGCTCGCCGCCTGGCACAACAACAGGATATAATCCATTTTTGTGGTGAAATCAACATTACTCATTGTTATTCAACATTAAACTGTGTAAGAACATCAGCTATATTGTGCTGCGTGTTCTTTAGATAGTGGTTGGATATATATATATATATATATGTGTGTGTGTGTGTGTATGTATATATAAATGTGGATATATA
>NC_068990.1:19670834-19672175 GCF_001194135.2 Octopus bimaculoides
CACGTATACATATATATCATGTCACACACAGAGTCACAAAGACAGGCAATTAGACACACACATACACATGTTTTGTTTGATTTCGTGTGAATGTCTGATGGTGTCGATGGTTGCGCTGGAGGTGGTGGTAGTGGTGCTATGGTGTGTGTATGTGTACATATGTATACACACACACATACATAAAATACCACTTCTGTAATATAAATATATTATTGATAGCGAACAACGTTTTCTCTTTTCTTCCATTTCTCTCTGTCTGTTTTTCTGAAGAAGGACTTACATATGAAACGTTAAAAATATTTCTTTCAGTTTTAGCATGAACCTAAAAAACATTTTGTCGTTTGTGTTGTTAATTTTAATATATCATTTTGTTTTTACCAATTTCCGTCTATCTACTTGCCTACCTCTTTATCTACTTCCTCACTCGTGGATAAGAGCGTATGTTCTAATGTATTATGAGTGTATGCACATGTGCTTTGTTAGTGATATATTTGATTTGCTGTTTACAGTAGCCACATCAATAGCGTTTCAAAATAAATTAGATCTTTATTATAAAAATATCAAAGCAGACACATTGAAATATTAACGGTATTTGAGCTAATAAACTATGACATAGGTTTTAATCTTGTATCGCTTCAGTAACACAAACTAATTATATAAGCCTAAGAAATTGAAAAAATAAATGAATAAATAAAATAGCGTGTGCATATGTGCATATATGTGTTTCCCAACCACATGGTTTTGAGGTTCAGTCCCACAACGTGACGCCCTGGGAAAACGTTTTCTACTGCAGCCTCAGTCCGACCAAATACTTGTGAGAGGATTTGATTGACAGAAACTGAAATACACTCGCCGTATGTATATATTTAAGTGTGCGTGAGTATGTGTATACATCACTCACACAAGCACACATATATATATGTATATGTACATACATAAGTGTATGCAAACACACACACACACACATATATATATGCCTGCATATATAGACATACAACTATATATATTTGTATATCTATATGTGCCCACACATGCACATACATATACGTGTAGATGTGTTTATATACATCCATATATATATATATATAATATAAATAATATCTATAAATATGATACTATATATATAATATAAATAATATATATAGATATGATAATAATAATAATAATAATTAATTCGTTTTATTGGCCACAAGGGCTAATATCAATTAAAGACATATAAGGACAAAGACAGGACGAAGGTTACAAAAGGTTTTGTCCGAAAAGGTAGGAAAGTTCGTCTAAACAGAGGAAGAAAACGGAGAAGGATATAATAAATAAATAGATAAATAAATAGATAAATAA
>NC_068990.1:19672185-19674513 GCF_001194135.2 Octopus bimaculoides
AGTTCGTTTTGGCATTTTTATTTTCTGCGGAGTGAAACTGCGTCTGCGCAGTGGATTTTGAAAAAAATTATAATGTATATCTGGAAGACATGTGCATTTGGCCGTTTGTCTCGTAGTTATACGATAATCCTTGGCGGCTGGTTACTGAAAAGAATTTGCCTAGTAATTTTTTTTTATTTACTAAAAAATTCGAAACCAATAGGACGAACAGTTAAAAATAAGATAAAAATTTTAAGTTTTTCTTCCCTTTGAAATGTTTTAACTTTGTGGTTTTCGGTCGTTTTTGACTGCCTTCTAGCGTGTAGAAATTGCCTATAATAGGTAATTTCTCTTATATTTTATATTGAATATGTTGTCTATTGACTTTTTTACACGCAAGGCCACTTGGTAGTAAAATTTTGTATAGTTTTGCTGCTCTTTATATATATATACTTAAGTATATAGATATATATATAGATATATATATCTATACTTTGATACTTTGATATGTTTCGGCCAGTCTAACTTAATAGGTTATGTCTAGCTTAATAGCACCAGTTTGCAAAGTCATTCAAACCAAGAAACATGGGCCACTCGAGGAGAGAGTTATTGTTTATGGAGATATACCCGAGTGTAGGACGTCTATCCGGGATTTTTTGAAGGAATTTATCCAAAGACTTCTTGAACTTTATGTGGTCTGTTTCTGCTTTAATGTGTTTTGGTGTAACGTTAAAAAGAGCGGGGCGAATTGAGGTGAAATAATTGTGCCGTATAGTTATGTAATGTGAGTACGATTTATGTTGTGGGCGGATAACACGCGGTCGATATCTTGGGAGTATCATAAAGGCGATTCCAACATCATTTGAGCAATGCTGGTGGAATATTTTCCACATCATGCAGATGATGTAGCGCTCATGGCGGCGTTGGAAGGAATAAATCTTGAGCTTCTAGTCGACTCCAATACTCAAGGCCTGTCATGCATCTATCTTCTTTGTAATTGACCTTTGAGGTTGCTTCAATTTTCATGATAATTTATTTCGTATGGGGAGACCACAGTGGACAACAGTATTCAAGGTGGTGTCGGGCAAACGTAGAGAAGAATAATGGTGTGGACATCTCTCGACTGTAAAGTTCTGAGAGTCCAGGAACACATTCTGCGAGCCATGCCATTCTTCTGAGCGGCCCGGCTTATTTTCTTGTCCACAATTACTCCCAAGTCTCTGATGCTGTTGGATGCCATGAGAGTTTCACGTGAAGGAAGTGGGTATGGTAGTTTCAGGGTATCTTCTTTTCCGAAGTAGGTTATTTCAAATTTGTCCTCGTTCAGCAGCATATATATATAAACGTTTATACACGTACATGAATATGAACATGTATATACAGACACACACTTAGACACATAAATATGTATAAGGGATCAAATTTTGTTGAAATATATATTCATTAAAATTCATTTTAATGTTGGTGTTTAGCGCCAGACAATCATCGTTCCAGCATACAAGGTTACGGTTGAATGAACATGTCTAGTGACACTCACTAGCTGTCAGGGCTGTCTGAATTTTATCTGTCAAATGTAGGAGAGGAAGATCTCGTGTTTAGTAGTCTTAGAAATTTTGTAGTTCCCCCACTACGACCATGCGTTAATATGTGACATTATCTTTTGCGGCGACAATGATGGCTGGCACAGTTGAATGAATATGTCTAGTGACAGTTCCAAAATAAAGTTCTCAAAATTTAATCTATCGAGTGGTAGAGCGGACAAGAGTTATTTCTATGTAGTCTAGTCGTTGAATAGTAATAGTTTGTGCTTATGTATGCAGGAATCAAATTTAGCTATTAAGTGTTTTAGTTTTTCTAACCATTCAACACTTATGTATATGTAGAATCTGCCAATTAGCAGTCATGATTGTGTCCAATGTTTAGGTTGTTAACTGTATAAATTCAACATGTCAAACAGTAGAATGAGTTTGTGTGTGAAAAACTGTTCGTGAATGGAGCTTGTTAAAGTTTATTTAGTCTTGGTTTGTCCTTTTCTATGAATATATTTTCTTTGTTTCTCTGTGCTTGATCTGTGGTATTGACTGAACAACGGTAAATGGAAAGACTTGGAACATGGGAGACTTAATTTTTGCACATATGTCTGTGTGTCCATAACATGGTATCTACCTCGTACTGCGGTTCCGTGTTTGTTGCTTACTCTCTCTCTCTCTCTCTTTTTTACTCTTTTACTTGTTTCAGTCATTTGACTGTGGCCATGCTGGAGCACCGCCTCTAGTCGAGCAAATCGACCCCAGGACTTATTCTTTGTAAGCCTAGTACTTAGTCTATCGGTCTTTTTTGCCGAACCGC
>NC_068990.1:19674523-19675183 GCF_001194135.2 Octopus bimaculoides
ACACAAATACACACACACACACACACACACATATATATATATATACGACAGGCTTCTTTCAGTTTCCGTCTACCAAATCCACTCACAAGGCTTTGGTCGGCTCGAGGCTATAGTAGAAAACACGTGCCCAAGGTGCCACGCAGTGGGATTGAACCCGGAACCATGTGTTTCGTAAGCAAGCTACTTACCACAAGAGTGAGTTTTGTTTGACCTATGTAAACTTAGTTACACCCTTTACATTTAATCGTATATATTACATTTTTTGATGATCAGATAAAATGATCTTTTTTTATGGTAAAAACATGTCCTGCCTGGAAATTATATATATCGTCTTCAATGAGGTTGATGCAAGTCCCGCATTTAGGACGGCCACACATTTTGAAAGTTGGTGTGAGGTTTGTGGAGGGTAATTTAGAACTGGTGAGCAATTTCTTGAGGGATTTTGATTGTTTTTTATTTTAAATTATTTTTTGTATTTCTAGTGTTTGCTTCATTCTTGGGTCTTGGCTCAAAACCCGCGTTCTTGGGTCTTGTCTTGGGTCTTCTTCTGGTAGATAATGTTTCAGAACTCTGTTTTTTGGGGGGGAGGGGTTGTGTGTTGTAATGAAGGTAAGAGTATTGGGTGTATCAGAAGAGTTTTTTTTTTGTTTTTTCGCAATT
>NC_068990.1:19675193-19678721 GCF_001194135.2 Octopus bimaculoides
TGAAGGTAAGAGTATTGGGTGTATCAGAAGAGTTTTTTTTTTGTTTTTTCGCAATTCTCGAATATTTATTGCTTTGGTGCGCTCTTTTCGGTTGACTATTAACATTAGCGGATATTTTCTCTCGTGTAGTTGTTGTTTATTTTTCTTGAAGTCTTTTGTTACTAGTTTTAGCGTCTAAAAAAGAACTTGCTTGACAACCGGTGTTGGTTTGTTTACGTCACTGTATCTAGCACTTCGGCAAATAGAAACTGATAGACCAAGTACTAGGCTTTAAAAAATTGAGTAATGTGATTGATTCATTCGACGAAAAGTTCTTCAATGCGGTGCCCCAGTATGGACAGTCTAATCTTCGAATGGAGTTGAACAAGCATCTCTACTCCCACACCTCACTTCTCTTATCTGCGCTTAATGTAAGATCTGCTTCATACGTTAAATCTCTACTACTACTACTACTACTACTATATAAATATATACTCACACGCACATATATACACACGTATATATGTATGTATTCATGTATGTATATATATGTATATGAATAAATAGATAAATAAAGAGAGAGAGAGAGAGAGAGAGAGAGAGAAAGAGAGAGAGAGAGAGAGAAAGAGATGTAGCAATGATCATAATAAATATAATTGAATCCTATGTGACATACTGACACTAGCAAAATCTTTCGCGTTGATGTACAAAATGTACTTAAAAAATAATTACCTCTTAGGGATATTTGATTATTTCATATCAGCTGCGCCAGAAACTTCCTGAGAGAATTCAATATCAAACATATTGTTCTGTTTTATTGCCTGTAGGTTCTAACAATGCTATTTGGTTTAAGATTGATAGTACAATATTAAACATAGCTGGAATCATTACAACAGTTTTCTTTGCATTTTGTAATACCTCTAACATACTGAAACACGCAATATATTTCTGTTCGAATAATATTCAAAATACACACACATGCACACACAAACACGCACGCACAACCACATACTCATATATATATATTAGAATATACATACTGCTTATTTAATTCTGCACCAAAATACTTGAAGGATTTATTACACTTAGTTACATCAGAGCTTGGATCTCACACTAACATGTGCGATTCAGTAATTGCTATGCTCTACGTCATTATCAATCACTCATTCAGGAGATCACTTTTGAAGCTCACTCTCTGTTTCTGAGATTCTCTAACAGGTGACAGAAATTAATTATCTGCCTATATTAGTTTCGGATTCTATTATAAATATACCATTTCAGTCCGAACATCTTTTATTCGGTCTAATATATTTAACATTTTATTTTCCTCTTTCGTTCTTTAATTTGGTTTGCAAGGTTCTTGATGTGAACTCTTGTGTTGTATTATTTTTTGTATTATTTTCTCACATCTATTTAAATGTAGATATAATTTCTGTAATCTTGGCGATTGGCAGAAAGACTTGAAGTAGAGCTGGAACGGAGGGGGTATGGCATTGATGAGGTCACGAATGTCAACGAAAGGACTTTGATCCACAAACTGATTAACCGACCGAACGATGACTCAAATAATCGATCAATTAATTGGTTAAATAGATAATCAACTGACAAGGACAAATAAAGAAGTAAAAAAAAGACAGGGCGTGTGTTCATTATTGACATAATGATCTTTATCAAAGTTGTATATTTAATTTCAAACTACATACTAAATTTAGTTGCATCCGTTCCTATATTTCACAGTGCGATATGTGATTCAGCAATTGTGATGTTTTGCTCCATCCGCAAACATTAATTTAGGGGATCTGTTGTGAACACAACCCCCATTTATGAAATTCTTTGCTAGGTGATATGAATGTATGACCGGATTATATTAAACACATGTGGCTCCCCTATTAGACAACTATTACAAAGGAAGAAATTTGAAGTTAATTATAGTAGTTTTGTATTAAATGAAAACACTATTTTATCTTGAATATATTCAATTCGCCTCAATTTTTTTCATATCTCCTTTTCTTATTCCTTTCTTACTTTTTTTCTCCTAGGATTTGTGTCTCGATTCTTTTAACGATTTTATACAAACACTTTGATCGTCATATGGGCTGAATTGCGTATAAATTCAATTGATAATACTAAACTAATAGTTTTCATGATTGGGACAACACTAGATATTTTAGAGGAAATAATCAACGATGATGATGATGATGATGATGATCGTGATGGTGGTGATGATTTATCTCATTTGCGACGCAGTGCATCCGAATGCAATGGGATATTATAAGTACAAGTTAGAATTCATGTTGAGGTTTATATGAAACAGAGAGTAGGGAAAATGAGACGTAGGAGAAAAAAAATAAATTTTTTTCGTATTTTGCAAATCATACAAATGCTTGGATGATAAAATCATCTTGATACAAGAGAGCATCCACCGCCAGTCAAGGAACCCCACAGGTGCAGTGTAATCGTGAACAGAAAAGGGGCGAGATCTCACCCAGATTTTCTCTAATCTACAAACACCTGCATAAATTATTTACACGCGCCCTAATCATTTTCGTCACAGGCGCCGAACACTTGTGAAATTCACTGGAGAATAACACCTCTCACTCTATCGTCACTTGCTCTTTCAAATAGAGCTTGAACAAAACAAGTTCATGGGGGCTTGACGAAAGGGGCATATTGCTCAATCTTTTCAGCCCCGTCCATCATGTGTCTTGCTATAGTCACCTGAATAGGTGAACATTACATGCTGAGCCTCTTTCATTAATAGAAGTTGGTGGTGTGCTCTTCACAATAGTTGGATCCGCCCTACACAATACAAAAGCGATTCGACATATCTCCACAACTCAACAATGCTCGGACAACCCTTTACACTACTGTGCTGTTGCTCTATACACATCGCTAACATTTCCATAAGCAAATATTTTCGGTGAAAATTGTTATTTTTTTAATTATCTCAATCATTGAACTTCTAAACCTTTAAGTTGCAGGGATATAAACAAACCAATATCGCTTTTCAAGCAGAGGTGGGGGTCAAACATGAATACATAAACATAGATACGATAGGCATCCACATATATTAATAAGGTATTGATCGAACCGGGGTTATTGTAGAAGATTTTTGCACAATGTACCGTCTAGTGGGACTGAATCTAACACCAAGTAGTTTCAAAGTGAGATTTTTAACCGCACAGCAATGCCTACCCCTAGGAACAAAGCATTCTTTTATCTATCAGTCCGCCTTTTCATCCAGCTTCCCCCAAATTTCATAATATATTTCTTTATTGCCCACAGGGGCTAAACATAGAGGGGACAAACAAGGACAGACAGAGGGATTAAGTCGATTAAATCGACTCCAGTTCGTAACTGGTACTTATTTAATCGACCCCGAAATGATGAAAAGCAAAGTCGACCTCGGCGGAATTTGAACTCAGAACGTAACAGCAGACGAAATACCAATTTCTTTATTACCCACAAGGGGCCAAACACAGATGGGACGATACACACATGCGGGGACAATTAACACATGATAGAATGGAACAATGAAATTAAACAATG
>NC_068990.1:19679337-19680315 GCF_001194135.2 Octopus bimaculoides
TGCATGTTGTGTCTGTGTGTCTGTGTTTTCAGGTTCTGTGCTTTTAGGTTTCTGTAACTCTGCGTTATCTTCTTCGCTTCCTAGTGTATGTATGTCTGTGTGTTTATGCATCTGTGTATCTGTATGTCTGTGCGATTGTGAGACTGTATGATTCTGTGGTAATGTTCTGCTGCTATTATCTTCTTTCCTCAGTGATCCCACTTGATCCTGTGATTTGCATTTTTTCCCTTGTTCGACTTTCGGCGATGAACTCCTCCTTTCTTTCTTCCTTGATTTAGCTTCCTCAAAATCAGCTATCTGCTCCTCTACCTGTGACTGTTTCTTCTCCTCTATCACGCCTTCTTGCGTTTCCATTATTTCTGGGCACCTTCTTCTAATGTGACCTCTTTTATCACATTCGTAGCACTTTGGAGGTCTCCCCTCCAACATTATCTCCAGTTTGTCCTCGTTAGGCAGCTCCAGTGTCTCCGGTATGTCACTATAAACTTTCTGACTTGCTATAAAAAGCACATTCAATCCATACCCCCAGCAATTTATTTGTTGGGTTCTGCTTATCATAATTATCCTTACATCTTCTCTTTCTCTTTCAGGAAAAACTGCTGCCATTACCCATTCCAACTCTATTTTCGGTGGGATCCTACCCACTCTAATCCACGTTGGACGTCTACCCAACTTATTGGGAAAGAACATCCAATTTCCTTTAGTTAATGTTTTATTGGCGTATTTCTTTGCTGCCTCCTCCGATACAAATGTGATCTCTACAGACGCGTATGTCTTGCCTCTTGTAAAAAACGACACATCTTCTTGCAATTCCTTCAAACACTCCTCCACCTCCTCCTTCGTTGCACTCTCTATTCTTTTATTTTTCCTTGAAAAGGATTTATATTCCACGACTCCAATTTCCATTTTCGTCTTTTCCTCCTCTGATGGGGTCAACTTTACGTTTGGCCCCTCCTTCTTTATCATTTCTTTATATTT
>NC_068990.1:19680829-19690271 GCF_001194135.2 Octopus bimaculoides
AAAAAAAAAAAAATAATAATTTCATTTAATTTCTATGCTGCAAAATATAAAAGACTGAAAAATATTTTTAACCACAATAAATTGTTCAATTTAGTTTCAAAGAAAAGAAAAAAAGTGTTTTAAATAGAAAGGACATACTTAAGGAAAGAATTGAAAATCTTAGAAAAAAGGTCTTATTGAAAATCAATTTAACAGACGTTTATTGCAACACAAAGAGTTGAAAAGCAGAATAATGGTCTTAAAATGTTATCATTTGAATTTATATTATTTGTGTAAACAAAATATCATTGGCAGTAATTTAGACAGATAATGGCTATGAGGAGATATTTCATAAATGAAATATCATTTTGTGGACAATTGAACGATGATTTTCATTAATATTATGATGGATGGAGTGACAGAATTGTTAAACCAGCAGAAAATATTCGTTGTGGTTTTGCATTGCGATAGTTTACAAGAAGAGATCGACTTTACTCTTTACCCTTACAAAGGCTGTTAAAATATGGAATGTTGCCTTTTCCCTATAAATGTGTAACATTAAAATCCTTTATTCTTCTTAATATGAGGAGATTGGTGAAGTAGTGGAATCGAGCGTCGCGAAAAATATTTATTGCGGCATTTTACGCTCTTAGTTCGAATCGCGCCGATGTCAAATTACCTTTCATCATTCCATGGTCGATAAGATAACGTACCAATCACAAAGTGGAGCCAGTTTAATTGGTTAGCCATCTCCATTAAGTAACCTGCCAACTGTCTCTATTAGTAATTCTTATTATTAGGAGAGTGAATACTACACAGGTCTTCTGTATCATCCATCCTTGCCGGGTCGATAAAATAATAAGCCGTAAGGCGCAGGGATCGATATCAAGTATTTCCCCTGCCATCAAAATTGCTGGATTTGTGCCAAAAATAGAATTATTCTAAGAATTGTAAGGCGGTGAAGCAACAGAATTCTTGAAGCGTCCGGTTTGCTATATCTTTAATTCAAATCACGCTGAGATCAAATTTGCCTTTGATTCTTTAGGCTTCGATAAAATAAAATATCAGTCAAGTACATGTTCCAGTGATAACGACTGAAACTCCCCTCAAAACTGATGTCTTTGTTTCTAAGTAAAAACCATTATTAGAAAATGGTGATGTGTTCGCATCAATGAAGCGGTGTATGAAATGTTTAGTGGAATTTTGATACGCTTATTTACAATAATTTCGTGTTTGCGTCACACCAAAATGCACCTTGTCGTACGTGTATTGCCGTCTGTGAAAAAAAATCAACCGATAATACATACTCGAACCCAAACTGAGATTGATTTACTCACTAAAGCCCATCTCCAAAATGCATACCGTGCTGGGATATTTTTAAATGATTTCATTTTATTATTAAAGCTGCGAACATGAGAATCGGTATTGTAACGGACAATGTTCCTTTACATTCTGAGGTCAAATCCTACCGAATATAGCATAGCAATACGTCCTATTTCCGTATTTAATAAACACTTCGCAAATAAGCACCACAGATATGATATTCATTTGCAGATTCTGAAAATAATTCGATCTTTCTTCAGTTTCCAATAACTACTATTCCTCTACAAAATCTATATGAGTTCCAAATGCAGTTCTACCTCTACGTCTGCAACGGTTTTGCTGAAAGGCATTTGCAGTCATCGAGAGGAGGGCTACTTGGGTGATTGTCACAAAGTCCCTCGGAAACAGTTTTCCGTCTCTACCACATATACATGTCTTTTTTTGTTCTCTCTTAAATTTTCTACCTTAGTTTCATCCCCTAGCGTCAGATCGTTTCTTACCTACCTCCAAAGACATATTTTTCCTGGAGCCGTTGACCTATTACAGTTTCATGGTAATTTTAATGGCACCAGTATCAGTGTTTGCAGAGGTCTGCCAAAGCCATGAGTACTGGCCCACATCGAAGACTTCGTTGGTACAAGAAGCAAAATGTACCAAAGTCACACTATAGTAGGCTCTTATTTGCTACTTTTATTAAATAGATAACAAATAAGTACCGCAGCCGATTATTTTCTAAACAATTATGGGTTGCCAATGTTAAAACTTCGAAAACATGTGAGCAAACACAGAATTGGCAGAGAATGAAACCATTAAGATATTTCCAAGAATATTTCTTTTACGTTCACTTATGTTTTGCGGTCAAATTACACACGATGTAATTTTGCATTTTTTTCCTTCAAGTGTCATAAAAACGAGTTCATTAAAAGAGATCAAAGTGAAATGAGTTAAATGCCTTCTGTCGAATCCAAAACTTAGATGAGTCTCATGATGCAATTCTGCTTCCACATGAGTAACGGTAGTCCAATGGGTTGAATGCTTTGCTATCCTCAAAAGGGTCATCTCACGTTTGGAATTCAAAATGATTTTCATTTTATGGAGCCGACATAATAATGACAACAAATATACGGGAGTCGTTTTATATTCCCCTCATCACTAATGGAATGTGTAGGACTCATATAAAGAATAGTTTAAGTTGTTATAGCGTGTTAGGAACATTGCATAAAGTGGTGTGTTAATTCGAATGCTAAATGGACAATACATTTTGAAAATTTGAACGTAACGAAGATGTTGGTGCGTTACCTCTCATTTTATGAATCTCGCCTAATATTTCGAGATTAAAGTCCCTCCGTCAGAAGTCTACGGTGAGGAACTGTTCGGAGCTGCGTGTCTCTGTTGATATAGACTCGCTAAATTACTTTCCTTGTCAGTGAGTTGTGTTTTATTTGTAGTTACTGGAAATAGAATGGGGATGACATCGTAAGGTGACTGACATATGTAAAACAAAATGGCACTCCGGTGGTTAAGACGATGAGGGTTCCAATTGATCTGATTAACCGAACAGCTTGCTCGCGAAATTAACGTGCATGTTGGTTGAGCACTCCACAAACACACGTGCCCCTAACATAGTCTTCGGCGAGATTCAGCGTGGAACAGTGCGTTATTTCTTTACTACCCACAAGGGGCTACACACAGAGGGGACAAACAAACACGGATTAAGTCGATTATATCGACCCCAGTGCGTAACTGGTACTTATTTAATCGACCCCGAAAGGATGAAAGGCAAAGTCGACCTCGGCGGAATTTGAACTCAGAACGTAGCGGCAGACGAAATACGGCTAAGCATTTCGCCCGGTGTGCTAACGTTCCTGCCAGCTCGCCGCCTTAGCGTGGAACAGTGTGTGTCAAGGCTGGCCCTTTGAAATACAGGTACTACATTTTTGCCAGCTCAGTGAACTGAGTGACTATCATATGAACAATGTTGAATATCTGTTCACGCTTCTCTCAAGTATTGTACACCTTTGTATATGTTATCGTGTTAAAATTATTTAAATAAGAACATGTGAAAATGTCTTCGATATCAAATGCTATGCGTGGCGTTGTAATCGCTTTAATATGTGAAATATTTGGAATTGAGTTACATGTTCGGCCCATATGTGCGTGCGCTCCGTGCATGCGTGTTTACGTTAAGTATAGTGTGTCTAGTTTCAATTACCTGTCTACGTTGGCTACTCGTACTCATGTATATATGTACACATGCACAATCATATATACGTGTATTTGTATGTATTATCGTCCCTGTATACCTTGCATACATACAAACACACATACATATACATGCAAGTATGCATGCACACACACATATATATATATATTCTTTTACTTGTTTAAGTCATTTGACTGTGGCCATAATGGAGCACCACCTTTTTGCCGAGCTAATCGACTCCAGGATTTATTCTTTCTAAGCCTAGTACTAGTTGCATCGATCTCTTTTGCTGAACATCGGTTGTCAAGTGATGGTGAGGGGACAAACACTGACACACATACACTCACACAAAAATATATACATATAAACGACTGGTTCCGTTCAATTTTCGTCTATCAAATCCACTCAGAAGGCTTTGGACTGCCTGAGGCTATAGTAGACACCTACCCAGGGTGCCACGCAGTGGGAGTCATTCAGGAACCATGTGGTTGGGAAGCAAGCTTCTTACCACACACTTCTTATAAATTTTAACTTGTTTCCTCCATTTTTTAACGAATCTGACGGGTTTTATGGAACATCAGTCCATAAATTCATCTTATATATATATATATATATATATATATTGTAACACATATGCACACACATGTATATATAAACAGATGCATACATAACTACATACATAAACAAATATATATATATATATTATACACACACACATATATATAGATAAATACATATATATATATATGTATTATGCATATGTACTTATGTATGTATATGTTGGGAAGGTTACTTATTTATCAAACTATGTCGTCATGGTAATTTTTACTGAAACTTACAGGTATAGTCGTGAAGAAACATAAAGTTTCCAGCTATTATGCATACGTACAGAAACACACACACACATATATTTATATATAGAAACACACTCACACACATAAAATGCTCACTTGCCATGCAGGTAGCTCTGGTTCGATTCCCGACCGATGTACATGTTTTTTCACAGCCGGAGCTCCAGCATGGTCACAGCGTTACGGCTGAAATGCTTGACAGAATAATAGAGTACATATGTGTGTGTATTTATATATATATATATAATATACATATGTACGTGTATACAATACACACATATGAATGTATAGATAAATACATGTAGTGTGTTCACAATAGATATTTTATCGCCTTTGTTGTGTATACGATTACTGTTTCAGATGTATCGTTTCTCAGCGTAAGACGTCCGTGTGTGAATTTTGACAGATTTTGCAATTTATTTTTGGCAGGTTGAACGACAACTGAATTGCTGTCTGGTTTCAGTATATCGTGATCGTCAGCTTTTAAAAGTGTTTGGTGTTGAAATTGTATTTGTCGCAGATTTATTACATATGTTCTGTTATTTATCTCAATATACATTTCAGGCGAATCGAAAACAGATAAAATAGTGTCAAACTGCATGAAATGACAATACAAATATGTATTTTCAACAAAAAAATTACGCCGTAGAAAACTAGCTTTTAGAATTTTTTTGCATCTGAGTTATTTGTCTATTTTCTAAGTTAAGGGTTCTCTACTATATTTTTATCTTTGGACACCTTAGATTACTATTTTATTCTGGTGGACCCCCGATAGCCATCCGATGTTTAAAAACTAGTTTTATGGAAACTTCTTTCGAAATTCCCATTTTGTTTTTCACACATTAACTTGTGTAGGTTGAACTATTTAAAATTAGAGAAAGAAGTTTAGCTGTTTTTTGCAATGCATATTAACACATATGTCTAAAGCAAATTTCTTTTCATTTGTCTTTAAAATTCTACTGTGGATCCCTAATTTACTATTATGCTGCGTTGATCCCATAAGGCTTATATAGCCCCTTAGAGACAATATGGATCTCGGTTGTGAACCACATTTCTAAATTATTCAAACTGCTTACTTAGAAAATATAAACATAATATACGATTGTAGGTGAACATCCTAAGAAGAAAGTTTTATCAATAAAACTTCTCATGCGTTTGTTAATGTGACGCTTTAAGAGATCTAATAGAGTTATCTGTCACCACGGCTTGCTTTCACACCAAAGTAATTGTAGTCCAATCGTGCAGCTCTTTATGCACGTGACTTTTACTATTGCTCCGGACCTCTAGTCTTCATCAAGTGTCTTGGGGGAAATTTCGAACCTGAGTCCTCATTCCTAAGGTATTTTCGATGTTGTTGTTATTATTATTATTACAATTATTATTCAGGTCACTGGCGTAGTGGTTAAGAGCGCGGGCTATTAAAACCAAGATTCCGAGTTCGATTCCAGGCAGTAACCTGAATAATAATAGCGAAAAATACCTTAGGAATGAGAACCCTGGTTCGAAATTTCCCCAAGACATCTGATGAAGGCTGGAGGGTATATCAGCCAAAACGTTGTTAACAACAAACAAAATGAGGACAAATATCCGTCAAATGTAAATAATGTGCATAAGTCCTCATCTCTTAAATATAGAACTGTATTAAAGTAACAGACTTAAAAATAAGTACTGAGGCTCGATTTTCCCCCGAAAGATATTGCAGGCTGCGTTATGCACAAGCTAATAATTCCAGTTGAATTTTAAAGCCCAGAATTGATAGAAAGTGAACCATCCATATATGTTCAAGTGTACCTTTGAAATCCAAACACAAGAGATAAATGCCTATAGAAAGACGTACCACAATAGCAGATTCCCTTCACTTTTTATCCTATAAAATTATAACACTGTCATAAATACCCTCACCGAAATATTCAATAAGTAGCGACTCGTAGAATTAAATATCTAATTCAGAAAGAAATCATCGGCTGTAAAATAATTTCCTGCTGTCGTATGATTTTTTTACGTATCTCTGTTCGGTCATTTTTAACCACAAATTTGATATCTGCTCGCCATCAATAGACAGAAATACAGTATTTTTTCTGCTTAATTTCATTGGAAAGGTCACAAGTGGTGATGTCTGCCTTCATAAATTAATCTGATAGAATTTCTTTGATACAATTTTACGAATTTCTCTTCGTAAATTGAATTTTACTTCGGGTAATCTCTCATAATACTGAAATTATCAACACATAAAATAAAATAAATAAACTTATTAGCCTGTTGACTCTCCCGATAGAATAGAGTTCTTTTTTTAATAAAATAAACAAAGTTTGAAATAATTTGATGAGATAAATTAATTTTCTTTTTTTTAAGAAATATTCATAAGCTAGAATATGATAAACTCTGCCACGCGCGCGCGTCTGCGTATGTTCGTATGTGAGCAAGTTTAAAACGATTTTTCATTTCTTTCTTGGTAACTTCTTTCTACATTTTTTAAACAGTAATGTCAGATTTCTTTATTTAATCTAGTTCCACATCACAATTGCTGAAATACCTATTTATCATTCCTGATAAGAAAATCTGTGGATAGTATGTCTCTCTTAGTATGATTCGCTCTGTATGATCTTCCGCCTTGGAGAGATAAAATCCAATATCCTTTAGCAAATATTGAACTAGCTCAGTGAAATCTATACTATATCAATAAAAACATACAAATATCACACTATCGCACAATCACATTTTCCCTTCTTTACAAATTCTATCCTCTTCTTTTTGTATTCTATTGTTTTGCATTTTTATTGATTTATATTATGTCTTCGATTTATTTACTATTGTTTAAAGCAATGCCACTTCTGGCAGCTTATTTTCGATCCTTTGCTGCTATTCTATTCCAGTTTTTAATCTGCAGCTTGGCCTTCACTACATTCTCAGTGGATAAGAAATACCCACAAAATCGACTTCAGCTTTCTTTCACACTCGTCCTCACGGCAGTGGCCTTCAAATCTGTTGTCAATCAGAGTTTACCGCGGATATCCTACCTCACATATATGGTAAGAAATGAAACATTTTCCTTGTCTAATACTTCTTTAATTGTCCATAATTTGTATACCAGATGTCCCGTACTTTTGAATACCATGATATAAGAATATTAACACGGCGAGCTGGCAGAATCATTACCGCACCAGTAAATGCTTAGCGGCATTTCTTATGGCCTTACGTTCTGAGTTCAAATGCCGCAGACTTCGACTTTATCTTTCATCGCTTCGGGCTCGATAAAATAAGTACCAACAGAGCGATGGGGTCGATGTAATCAGCATGCTCTTTCCCTAAATTTGCTGGTTTTGTGTTAAATTCGAAATAATTGTATATGAATACTTATATATGATTTTAATGAGTGCGGAGTGCTGATAGAAACGTTAACAAGTCTGACAAAAGACATTATGTTTTTTCTTTTGGCTTTGTGCTCTTAGTTCAAATGCTGTTTCGGTCTAATTTTCCTGTCTTTCTTTCAAGGATCGATAAAGTAAATACCAGCTGAGCATTGGGATTGATGTAATCGACTTACCGCTAAGGCGGCGAGCTGGCAGAATGGTTAACATGCTGGGCGAAATGCTTAGCGGTATTTCGTCTGTATTTATGTTCTGAGTTCAAATTCCGCCGAGGTCACCTTTGCCTTTCATCCTTTCAGGGTCGATAAATTAAGTACCAGTTGCGTACTGGGATCAATCTAATTGACTGGCTCTCTCTCCCCAAATTTTGGGCCTTGTGCCTAAAGTAGAAAAGGATCGACTTACTACTCCTCTCATAATTTCTAGCTTTAAGCTAAAATTACAAACGATTATGTTTGAATATCCACCATTCAGACAAATGATTGTAAATGAAGAATTCATATAATTATGAAGAGTGCGATTGTGTTCTGGTATTTCGCTGATCTTCTTTAACCATTTCTTTGTCTTGCAGCATATTTCTTTAGAATGTAATGATATATATTAATGATACAAACTACCTTTTTTCTCTGTCTGTATATATTATCTGGGAAAGTAAATATATTTAAATAATGTTTTAAAACGAATGGATTAATATACAGAATGATAAATTGTTCGTCTGATTATAAAAAAAAAAAAAAAACTTTCATTGTAAATAATTATGCTGAAAGCTTACACAGGTGCTAAAGAAATAATGGTATCGAAGGAGCAAATAAACTGAAAGGTGAATTGTGTTTTTTTTTTTTTTGTTTTTCTGCAGAATGAAACGTTACCTTTAAGATGACTTGTGGTTCAATTTATATGATGTGTACAATAAATACACACACACACACACCGGTTAAAAAAGATTAGAGATTTTATACAAAATCAAATTCCTATATATAAAAGATGGAGGTGGAAATAGCAGAGAAGTAAGTCTAAGACTTTTCAATTTAAGAGGGAATTTAATAAAAATTACTAAAATATTATATAAAGAAAATATTACCGGTTTCGATATATCTCATCTTATCAAATATGTGTAAAAAATTATTAAAATTTGGAGTAAAAACAGCTTCTCTTCTGTCTGGGGAGGGGTCAAGTGCATGTCTTGACCCTAGGCAGAACATAAACAATCTCTCTCTCTCTCTCACACACACATATATATATTTATGTACGTGTTACATATGTCATGCAAGAGATGAGCACTTGTGCATTTGAGTATGAAAGAGAAAGAAAGAGAGAGAGAGAGGCATGGCAAGTTCTTCTCTATGGTTCCCTCTGTTTCTCTTAGTTTTATGAATGCATTAACTGCGGTCAGTTTTCTGAAATTCACTTAACTGTCTTGTCTAGTCACGTGAACTATTTGAATAACATTCAAGTACATTTGACCTGACATAGAAAGCTTAATATATATTGTCCCCCGAATGAAGATACGACTGGTAACGTATTAAAATGATATTTGTTTCCTTTACACAATTGCTTCTGAAATTAACTTACCAGTCACCGTGGTAATTCTATGCTTTCATATATATATAATCGGTCACACAAATATAGTGTATGTACGCCGATACAATTTACATACTCAGAAATGCTTGTAACTTGTAACGTAATTTATTATTATATATATATATATATATATATAT
>NC_068990.1:19692400-19700374 GCF_001194135.2 Octopus bimaculoides
TATACATACATAGAGAGAGAGAGAGAGAGAGAAAGATTGGGTGACATACTTATACATACATATATACAAATATATATATATATATGTATAGAAACACTGACTAGCATCCACAGGCACATATACATGCCCTCACGCCCAGATAACCGTATACATACACCTACATCTACATGCTGTACGCCCCAGAGATATATTAATCCATTGATTCAAGTTTTTAAAGATTCATTATCTCGCCCCTTCATTATCTGCAGCTAGAGTTTAAATTAAGTGTTTCACTGACGTAACTTTCTGTCTCTTCCCATCTCTCTCTCTCTTTCTCTCTCTCTCTCTCTCTCTCTCTCTCTTTCTCTCTCTCTCTCTCTCTCTTTCTATCTCTCTTCAGAGTTTTTATAAAGCTTTCGTAATAATAGCATTATTTTTCATAAGCCTAGTTTATGTTTATATATTTGTTTACATTTTTGTATTAATTTTAGCTGACATAACGTTTATTTTTATAGTACATTAATTTCGATCTCTTAGTCATTATCTTCATATTAATATAATTCTATCTAATATAATTTATTAATTACGAAATTGTTTTTCATGGTTTATCTTTAATTTGAATATTTATTAGAAAATTACACGTTGTTTTACATGTTTAGAAGGTTTTGATATTTAAGCATTAATCTATTTTCCTTAAGAATGAATTATTTACGTTTCTAAGATTTAGTCTATTTGAAATAGGAATGATTAATTTCGTTTACATAAGAGTACACATATACATACATATATACAAGTATATATATATATATATATACATACATATATATATATATATAAAATTATAATATAGGGTATCTAAGATATATATATATATATATATATATATATAAAATTATAATATAGGGTATCTAAGATATATATATATATATATATATATACATACAAGTGTCGGAAAAATACATATATACGTATATATGTATGTGTGAGTGTTTGTGTGTCTGTATTTGTCCCCTCGCCATCGCTTGACAACCGATGTTAATGTGTTTATGTCCCTGTAACCTAGCGGTTCGGTAAAGAGACCGATAAAATAGGTACTAGGCTTACAAAGAATATGACATGGGGTCAATTTCTTCCACTAAAACCCTCTTAGTCAGTGCTCCAGCATAGCTGCAGCTAAATATATGTATATGGCGACAAAGTGCAGACGACTGACTGGCTGGATGGATCCTGAGAACATTCAGAAACAGAGGTAAGGAAACCATGATGGTCCTCTGGAGGACATTCGTCCTCGGCCGCCTGGATTACTGCTCACAGCTATGGTCACCCACCAGTGTGAAATTAAAAGCGGACCTTGAAGCAATCCAGAGAAGATTCACAAAGAAGATTGTCTCTTTGCAACTGCTCAGCTACCGGCAAAGGCTGAAACAGCTAAGACTACTCCCTGGAGAGAAGGCGGGAGAGGTATGCAGTAATATACATCTGGAAGATCCTGGAAGGAACTGTGCCAAATGTTGGCATTGAAAGCTACACCAATGTCAGAACGGGACGACACTGAATAGTGCCAAAGATCCCAGCAATGCCATCGCGCTTCAGGACCAGTTACTGCAACAGATTGGGTTTCAGGGGCCCACAGATTTTTAATACTCTCCCAAAGAGCCTCAGGAACCTGCACAAAGTAGATGTAGAGTTTTTAAATCAAAGCTGGACCTCTTCCTGTCGAGAGTCCCAGATAAACCTACTTCACGGCAAGAGGTGCAAATGAGGTTAGCTGCATCAAACACCATTCTTCACCAAGTGCCACGTATTGGAGGAGGCTTTCAGTAATAAACGTGTAGCAAAACGGCGGTGAATCAGCATGGCCGCAGCTCTCAGCTGAAACTATAGAAAAACAATTACATATATACTTCGCATCAAAGATCGGTGATTGTCGTACGCTGACGAAGAGTAAATACTCAGAAACCCGGGTCCGTGCATATCACGTCAGATCGACGATGGGAATGATGACTTCCCTTTGGAAATACCGACAGGGCACAGAAAGTGTGTCAATAGCCAGCTGGAGGAGATGTTCTCCTCCTGGGGCTACAAGCTACAGTAACATTCACCCTTAGTGGTTAGCCGCACTTAAGTGGCAAATATACTTCATGTATATATATATATATATATATAGATAGATAGATATAGAGAGAGAGAGAGAGAAAAACAGACACAGACAGACAGAGACAGAGACTTACAAAGAATAAGTCCCGGGGTAGATTTGTTCGACTAAAGGCGGTGCTGTATCATGGCCATAGTCAAATGACTGAAACAGAGAAACAAATAAGAGAATGTGCGTATATAAATATACCAATGTACGAGAAAATACATCGTCTTCGTGCATTCAGCTGGACGTACAGAAGCAATCAATTGTATGCATTTGCTGATACTTATACAAATTAAATAGAAATAAGCACGTAAGAACAGACTACAGGACCCAAATAAATATAGTGATAAGCATTTATCTTAGCTTGATTTTTATATAGAAAAAGTAAAATGCTTTCTCAGCACTGCATGATTGAAAACTCTGCTTATATTATCTATCAATAGACTCCCTTTAAGTGAACAAGTGAAAAAATTTCCCTCTCACAGATAATTTTTCAAGATTCCCTGCGGTGACTTTAGCATTTACTCCCCATTTCGAAAAATCAATATAAAAGACACGGTTTACACATTTCTTGCTTTAGACGCAGCTAAATTCATGAATTAAATCTGAACTCACACTCCAGTATAACGTGGTTCAGTGTATCTTGGCACCTGACTATTCTGATATGACAAGCAAAGATAAACGTCAATATATTTTAGCCAAACTTAGTGTAAGTATTCTATCAAGCAAAGTATTTCCCAACTTTTTACCATTCCTATCTCATAAAAACCCCCGCCGGAAGATATCTATATGCATTCATTCATCTTTTTGTCTCTCAGTCACAGAGCTCAGTTCCGTACCATGCTTCTGTTTAAAGTAAAACAATAACAGTTTTTCTCAAATGAATAAAATTAATTAGAAAAATAAGACGAATCAAACTCTTTTATCTATACTTTTCATAAGGCAGTTTCTTTCACACAAGCAAAACAAATGTCGAACAAAATTGTCTTCACAAAAATATACGTAATCAATATTTTATAATATACATATGCAGAAAAAGAAAATCAAATATAAATTGCAGTAACTTAATCTTTTATTGACAATATCGAAAAAGCATAAGATAACACAAGATAATATGGTATATAGTTCGAAACGGTAATAATTTTGAAGTCTATTTAAAAAATAAGATTTGTTTGTCTTATAAGAAAATGTGGTAATCTTTTCGTAAACAAACATTTTATTCGGGGCTGAACGCTAGATAAACACACAAGCTTCATCGTACGTATATACATACATACATACATACATACATACATACATGAATACATTCTAAGGAAGCTATTACGGCTATGCTTTATAAGAAATAATTAGAAATTTCGAATGATATGTTTTATCGTATTTTCAAACTACTGACATACCTACTAAGATGCCAGCTGTGGTCATTCTGCAGCGAACACAAAAGTTTTATAATGACTTCTCTTCTCACACACGGCTTGTTACGTAACTAATTCTTTTCTCCTTTTCTAATATTTTCCCCGTTTCTTTACACTTTTCCGTTCAACTTATTTACTCAGAAAAAAAAAGAAACATATAAGCATTCATCGAATGAGGATTCAGGTAAAATACAGCAATGTATGCTAGGTGTTATCTAAACATAGACGAAATCTTAGTAATCTAGTATAATCTGTTAAAAGAAAAATGTTTATTTTGAAGATAACATAGAAAACATTGTGGATTTAAAAGTAGAACATACGTGTTACTTATTACATTTTTGTGATTGCTATACCAATATCACCAGAAAAATATAATCCCTAATATATTTTTATGATAAAGTGATAAATGACAAGACTATTGATTCGATCTGGTTTAAAGCAGAATGTTCAGAATTATATTCGAACGAGTCTGGTGTATCTCCTTCAATAAGAAATGTCATTCAAAAATGCCACCAGTGTATATAGTTGAAATACATTGCAAAAAAAGAAAAAAATGACGTTAGATGCAATGGGAAACAATGAATGCATTCTAATAACAGAAAGTTTTTTGCTTAGAAGTTTACGAACTTCTTTCGTTTGCTTTATTTCTTTTTAATAGTGTGATAGTTAGACTTTTCTGTAGATATGGTGCAAGATTTATTCACTAATGGGCTCTCTTTCTGTTCAGTTACTGTCTTCAATGATCCACTTGGACAAAGGGTGGGAAAACTGAGAGAGTGTTTATATTTTCTGCCGAGTACACAGGCAACTAGCAAATGCATGATACATTCTACTATGTCATGCACACTTGAAAGGAACGGTCAAGATTAATCGCCATATTGTTAGGTTCTATGAAGATAAAGAAGGAAAAAAGAAAATCACAAGTTATGAATGTCTCTCAAATTAACTATCTTTAACTAATGTCTCATTTCGTAAATTTAAAAATTCAGTTTCATTTGCTTACTTCGGTTTATATCATACTGTCGATTTCCAATAAGAGTGAAATAGTGCTATCCATGCTTATCTAACACTAATAGTTTTAAAGTTTTCAGAAGGAGTAAACATGTAAAAGCAAGACGGGCATGGTTTCTGTCGAAGGACTTCTTATCTCAACCATCACATGCCGCTGGAATTGAGAATCGAGAAAGCTTTTCTTTTCAATATAGTTGCTGTAAGATAAGGGCGAGACTTTTAAATGGCACACCTCAATAGACCCACACCTGTTTGTTTGTATAGAGGCGGTAAATCACAAGTAAACTGCATATTCTTTTAGATTGTTAGGTAGTTGCCAGCAAACGTACAAATCTTCTCAATTCTCTCACTCTTTGAAGCAAAAAGACTCTGGCAATGTGTCAGCTGGAGGAAAAAAAGGTTACACAAACACTAAGTTGGTGATTATTTTCATTTAGGAAAGATCCAAGATGGAAAGCTATACAGCTGTGCTACACCATCTATCGGTATAAATCGGGAACAGGCACATTGATTTGGACCTTATAAACTACTCTCATTCATCTTTCAACAAACAGGTGCTAAGCAGTTTGAGACTGCCATGCTATTACGATGCTTCTGTTCAGTTGTCTCTCTCTCTCCCTCTCCTCTCTCTCTCCCTCTCCTCTCTCTCTCTCCCTCTCCTCTCTCTCTCCCTCTCCCTCTCTCTCTCTTATATACTCTTGACTCCTTTGCTCGAATATTTTCCTTTATCACTTAATTCTAAGTAAACAACCATGGTTTTCCCAGTTCATTGTTAAAAGTTAACCGTTTGAATTACCCTTATGACGAATGTATAAATCACTCATAGAGGACTGATAGAATAGTTAAAGCGAGCGGCAGAGAAATGTTCCGCGATATCTGGTTGCATATCTTCACGTTCTGATTACAGAATCCATGAATTTTAAGTTTACTTTCATTCCGTTAGTGTCAACAAAATAAAGTTCTAATCAGGTATGAAAGTCGATACACTCGTCTGATCCCGCGCTCGAAAGTTTTGGTCTCCTTAATAGACTCAGGATCCCCATGGTGGTCATAATGATTTTGAGTCTGTTGGATTCTTTACTGATACTAATTAGAAGTTCATCCCATCAGAAGGATTCCACCTTCCATAAGTTCGCACATTTTGTATATAATGTAAATTTAATCTCCTGTACTCCTTTCTTCCTTACCAACACCAATGCCACCACCACTACCCTCATCATCATTCATTACTATTGAATTAAGCGAGCAGTTTACAGAATGTATTATTAGTAATTCTTCCGCTTTATTTTTCAAATGAAATTTGCTTCCATTACATTGCGAATAAAGATTAAATATTTCCGAATCATTTATTCTTATAAAATTAATTTTAATAGTTCAACGACACAGTAACATTAGATTCTTAATTAATAATTTAACTAATCTTTTCAGATTTGAATTTTAAATATTCACATTAGCAAAACCTAAACATCAAATTATATGTTAATTTATTTTAGCTTTATATTTATAGACCGCACAGTGCGTTAATTATCGTATGGAAATATGTAAATGATAGAGACTAGGAAATTTCTCTATATTAGACAAATGCATATTAGTCGAGATAACCAATTTGTTATCATTGAATGTAGGTCGAAAACATTGTAAAAGAGTTTGATATTATAATGAATACTTCTGGTATTATGTAAATGCATTAATGCTTAAGTAAAAAGAGAATAATAAAATTATTGCATTTAACAACTTGCTGAAATGCTATATATTCAATTCCTTTGCAATTACTTCGTTGTCTATCGTTCAAAACACTTATCCTAGAGTTTGTGAGGTAGCTTACTAGGTATTTTGAATATATTAGACATTCTATAGTAGTTTTTTATCCAATCGAAAACTTAACCTATATAACATCTACTTACTATCATGAAATCACTAATGGCCAAAATTATTTACTTGGAGCTATGTGAAGTACATAATTCATATGCACTGAATCTGTCATAAAATGTCGTAGATTTTCCCTTGAAAGTAGCCGCCGTCTCTGATACAGGCAGCAAACGAGAAAACTTTTGCGCAGGAGGGTTTAGTCTATTAAGTCAACCTCGGAATTTTTTTTTATCGGCTCCGGAGTGGTATAACGCAATCTGATGTCGGCACGCCTGTTAAATTAGAAAATAGGATGGTGCATTTTTTAGATTCCCATAAAATTCCAGTAATTCACCGCCCCTCACTGGCCCGTAATAAAAGTTACGTTTAGGCATATTATGTGGTTTATGGATTAGGGATGTGGTTGAAATATTTCTATAAAATCCCTCCTAACTCTAAAGTATAATATTTTAAAACAGTCAAGCTAATTTATGTAAGACATTACCTTGAATAACTGTCAGAATTTGCTGAAGAATAACGAAAAGAGTGACAATAAACATCATATTTTAAGTGCATGCGGTGAGATATGAAAATCCTGGATAGCTGTTGAAATACCAGGGTGTCATAACTATAATTATTACCTTAGTGAGCGATTTCACTTATTGCAGCATAAAATAAATATTTTAATCATCAATATATATCATGTTGACAATAATATTGCTGATGAAAATAAATTTTAAGATCAAAGCTTCCAAAAGTATAAGAAATATCTGAAATGCAGAAAGTTTATAAACATTGAGAAGCTTTCGAAAACCAAGAAACTACGCAGAATATCTTGTGTAAAACAACCAAAAGTTATAAGACCTAGCAGATCCTGTCTTCAGGAAACTTTATCACGAAACTTGAAATGATATTGACATATAAGCAAGTATGTGCACGGTTACGTAATCAATCAATCAATACAAAGAACACGGACACTTTAAAAGTACTTTTCACCTTGCACCATTTTCTGGAACTTCAAATTCGAAAACACATTCAGAACGTAAATAGAATAAATGATCCAGAAACCAAATACAGGAAGCTGTCTCTCACATGTGTAAAATGCATTTTCCCCTTCATTAATGTCTTCCGAATTTTCCCTTTAATCTCGAGTGTAGTTCAAAGAATATTTACTAATCAAACACCATTGCAGAAAGTATGTATTAGTAGGATTGTTTATCAAAATTTGCAGCTCTTTGCTTAATATACGAGTGTTATCTCTTTTACATTATTAGAAGGAAATCTAATGAAATAGCCATCAACGAAAAGGCAACACCAACAAACTGTTCATCTTTAATCTTTCATTTATTTAAGCCATTAGACTGTGGCCATGCTTGAGCACCGCTTTGAAGTGATTTTAGTCGTAGAAATGAGCACCAGTAATTAATGCGTAGGTCTGGTACTTCTATTGCTCTCTTATGCCGAATCACTAATGTTACAGGAGTTAAAGAAGCCAACACTGGCTGGCAACTGGTGGTGGAGACAAACACAAGCGCAAAGACGCGCGCACACACACACACACACACACACACACACACACACACA
>NC_068990.1:19700384-19700778 GCF_001194135.2 Octopus bimaculoides
ACACACACACACACACACACACACACACGACGGGCTTCTTTCAATGGGCCTATCAAACCCACTACTCACAAGGCTTTGTTCAGGTCGTTTAAGATGCCATACAGCGGGACTGAATCCGAAACAACGTGCTAAGAAAACTTTTTACAACATCTGCACGCTTGCTAAGGCTGTGAGTTGGCAGAATCATTAGCACGCCGGGCGAAATGCTTAGCGGTATTTCATCTGCCGTTACGCTCTGAGTTCAAATTGCGCCGAGGTCGGATTTGCCTTTCACCGTTTCGGGGTCGATTAAATAAGTACCAGTTACGCACTGGGGTCGATATAATCGACTTAATCCTTTTGTCTGTCCTTGTTTGTCCCCTCTGTGTGTAGTCCCTTGTGGGCAGTAAAGAAA
>NC_068990.1:19700788-19701457 GCF_001194135.2 Octopus bimaculoides
TCTGCCGTTACGTTCTGCGTTCAAATTCTGCCGAGGTCGACTTTGCCTTTCATCCTTTCGGGGTCGATAAATTAAGTACCAGTTGTGTACCGGGGTCGATCTAATCGACTGGCCCCCTCCCACAAAATTTCGGGCCTTGTGCATAGAGTAGAAAAGAATATCTGTATGCCTGCTCATCGATGTATGTATTTTATATATATAACTTTTTACATTATTTTGTATATAATTTAAGGTTGCTTTGTCCACAATCTGTAAGGGGCATAGGGCCATTTTCCTGGTCTCCCTGGCGTATAGATCCCTCGCTGGACAAGTGGCTTGTCCCTCGCTGGACAAGTGACTTGTCCCTCGCTGGACAAGTGGCTTGTCCCTCGCAGGATTACTCATCTAATCTGTATAAGCTATACTTCTTCATAAATGACATATAATTATAAGCTATCCGACAACTTTAAGTGAACGATCAAATCTTATGGGAAAACTATTGACTGAAATTAGGAAATTCTATTTCTCTCACATTACAGTATTATGTTGCACTATTAAAATACTCGTTTCTTCGCATGCTTTCAATTCCCAATAAAAGACCACGAATATTCCGAACATTTCTTCTTCTAATCACCATGATATTTTCAAATTTTCATTCATCACGACAAAAAAAAAAAAAAAAAAAAAAAT
>NC_068990.1:19701467-19723493 GCF_001194135.2 Octopus bimaculoides
CTAAGAATTTTTTCTTATTCTTTTTTCGTTTTTCGTTTTATTGCTTTTATTTGTTTTCTTTTATTTTCAATAACTGGAAAATGATTTTTTTGGAGTGTTTTATTTCTACTGTCGTTTTCCAGTTACCCCCTTCATTGCAGTTGCTCTCGACCTTCTCCTTGTCGCTCTCCTCCTCAGCCTTTTTTCTTCATCATTCTCATTACAAAAAAGCAACATCATCATTTTCAGTGTCATCATAATAGTTGACGTCGTTGTCATCCTCTTTGCCATCGTCAAAGTCAGCGTCATAATTTAAAGTATAATGAATCCCATAAGCGGAAATATTATAGCTGTTTTCTATTCTTTCTCAACGACCACCGTCATCACCATCACCATCACCTAATGTTGAGTGTGATATAATATCATCCGCAGCCTTACGTAACTAGAATTACTGTAACACTCGCCCTGAACCACCGCCGCACCGTTAGCAGCAGTTATAGCTATAACGGCAGCAGTAGTAGTAGTAGTAGTAGCAGCAGCAGCAGCAAGGACGTCAATAGAATCTGATCCTGAACGGAATACCACAACCGTCACCACGACCCAAACAAATATAAATCACTCTTGACATCCCCATGATAATACTTCTCGTTCTCCTCTTCCTTTTTCTCATCGTTGTCGCCATCAGTTCTTTTCTTCCTCCTCCTTCTCCTCCTCCTCCTCATCATCATTACCATGTGTAAAACTATCGCTATGAGCAAGGGAACAAATTATCACTGAAAATATAATGTTCGTCGACGTTTGTTGTCGTCATCGCGATCATCACGATAATTATCATGAATCATCATTATCTTCATAATTACCATCGTCGTCATCGTCGTCATCGTCATCTTAGTCGTTGTCGTCGTCGTCATCATCATCATCATCATGGTCATCGTTTTCATGATCATCACCAGTCTTGTATCAACTGGTATTAGTTTTTCCCCGTCTTACTCCGTTTCCTCTTTATCACATTATAATCATTAATCACTTCTTACACGTCAAATATGTTTAAATTTAGAAGTCTCAACTGGATTTCATGCAACCCTTTAAAAAAAAGAAGAAAACATTTCTATGATGAAATATTTCTCGTACCATAAAATGGTTTACATTTGAGTGTATTAATGAGGGAAATAATAGCAGGAACGCTTCCTGCTATGGATCCAAGTGGACAGTAAACAGTCAGTCATGAGCCCGTAGATTCATAGAGCCGGAGGTGAATGCGGTTTCAAAGGTGTACAACAGGCACTCCGTATGTTAAGAAGACGAGGGCTCCAGTTGATCCGATCAACAGAACAGCCTACTCATGAAATTAACTTGCAAATGGTTGGGCACTTCGCAGACACGAGTATCCTTAACGTAATTCTCAGGGAGACTCAGCGTGACACAGAATGTTACAAGGCTGTCTCTTTGAAATACTGGTACGACTTATTTTTACCAGCTGAGTTGGTCTGGAGCAACGTGAAATAAAATGTTATACATAAGGACACAACGTATCACCAGGAATCGAACTCAGAATCTTACGATCGTGATCCGAATAGCTCAACCACTAAATTATGCGCCTTCATGACAGTACATAAGTGACTGAGATACAAGACTGAACGGACGCCGATCTGGCGTAACTTGCCAGCTATTACTGAGAATCGTTTACAGCTGAGTGGATTCAAGGATCAGGAAATGAAGTATTTTGGCTAATGATACAATGCATCTCCCTGTCCGGAAATCGCACCCACGATCATGAGCACATGACCCAAAACACAAGGTTACACCCCTTTGTAGAAGACAAGAAATTACAAATTTAATTGAAGCTAATAAAATGACTGTTATGCTGCTGTTTACACCATATGAAACATAGCTTTAACGACCACGAATTCAAACTGATGTGCCAATCTAACTAACCGGTTGTAATTAGTTTAATGTTCTAAGAATTAATGAAAGGAATTCTCAGACCAAGCCAGAATTTATATTCACTAATGCAATAATAGTAGGCTGGTTGTCTTAAATGGACCCATAATTCTCACTTGCAATTTATGATCATGAGTATATGCAATTTTTCGTTATTTGTCTCTATTTGTCAGAAAGGTCGCGAGCTGGCAGAATTATTATTGCGCCGTGAAAATACTTCCTGCTCTTAACGTTCGAATTTCAAACACCGTTGTTGTCAACTTTACGATTCTTCCTTTCGAGGTCTATAAAATAAAGTACTAATAATGTATTAAGGTTCATGGTATCGACCAATCTCTTTGATTCAAGTTTCAGGCTTTCTGCCTATATTAGAAACCAAAAAAAAAAACTTCCTTTTTTTTTGTAAAGAATAAAACACTCATTATTTAAATAATATAACTATATATGCCTTACTCCGTTCTCTGTAATCTATATTCAATGTTGCTACTTAAATCCATATCGGTCATCAATTCATATATTCTATAATTAAAAGAACATTGTCAACATAATCTCGACTATTACTATCACTCCTACTACCACCTCTACAATCTTCATTAAAATCAAAATAAATACATTGTGATTTTATATGTTGATAATTGCGAGGCGTAAAGATAGTATCGTTGTCATATTTTTCTCATTTGTGAATACTTATACAGGATAGTTAAAAATAGGTGGATTATTAAATCGATTAGAGATTGAACAAGTTGAAATGATGACAGCTTATATTTTATCCGTCAGTATTATATCAGGCCTCTATTTCAAATATGAATCGCTGAAAACTTAAGCAGTCGAGCCTAACTAACCGAAGTAACTGTAAGAGTTTGTTCTTACAGGTACTTCGAACACTTTGCTAATTTTGTTTTGCGTTCGAATTTAGAGAAATTATCTTGCAATATGTTCGTATGACCAACAACTCGTATATTGAATATAGAAATAATTTTTAGGATTTTTGCCTGTTGTACCACTCACTGCCTGTCAAATCCACAAAAGTCTTGGTTTCATAATATTTATTATTGTTTATTTAAGCAAGTGCTTAACTAAAATCGTAATTGAAGAAGATATAGACATATTAGGATATTTCTATTTATACATATAAAAAAAGAACATGTGTTGCAATCATTTTACAACAGCACATGTTATGAATATAATCATTTTCTTTACAGTTAAGTTGTTGACCCAGTAGACTGTTGGAGAAAATGAGTAGAAATCGCAGTACCATGTCGCTCAGCTGAATTAGCATGTTAAGATATATATTTAATATCTGTAACATAAATAACTTCCTAATTATGTCTAATGTTTCATGAACAGTATCAGGTGTCTTGCTAAGATAAAACTCGGTTGACAGTAAAAACTAAAAACAAACACATTACGAAGCCTACGGACAACATATTGAAAAAAATAAACGAAATAACATGTCTTCGTCGATTTAAAAAATGTTCAAAAATTCGAAACTCGTATGCATTTATGTTTACTTTTTTAAAACACGATAAAAAAAATGTTTTCATCATACTATCTACTATTTTGCTCTAGAAGTACAAAATAACTAATCTACATTTAGAAGAGAAATATAACAATTATTCAGCTGCACGAAGTCGTCAAAATCTAGACCTCCACTAATTAAGAAGGATATTTTTGTCAAAATAAATATTTTCCTTAGCATAAACAAAAATCTAAGATGCGGCGAACTGGCAGAAACGTTACCAGGCCGGGCGAAATGCTTAGCGATATTTCGTCTGCCGTTATGTTCTGAATTCAAATTTCGCCGAGGTCGACTTTGCCTTTCATCCTTTCGGGGTCGATAAATTAAGTACCAGTTACGCACTGGGGTCGATGTAATCGACTTAACCCCTTTATCTGTCCTTGTTTGTCCCCTCTATATTTAGCTCCTGGTAGGCAATAAAGAAATAAGAAACAAAAATCTAAGATGCAACCGAGACATATTTTCTTTGGCAAAACCATACTTTGTTCCATCACCGATAACTAACCGAGAAATGTATCAAACATTCATATTGTCTCAATTAATTTATAGAAGAACCCTTACTCCAAAAACAAATCCATGATTTCTCAAAGAATGTTACGAAATACCGTGTGTCTCTTAGGTTCACATATTTTACGTGTTCGGAGTAACTTAACTGTTTAAAAATATTACTCGACTTCTAAAGTTCAGTTAATTCTGTTTATTTGGGGAAAAACATTTAAAGAACTTAATGTATCTGATAATGTCTCACAGACTGTGTAGAATATCGAAGACGTTTGGCGCCTTTAGGAATTAAAGTTTAAAGTTTGCTATTTATCACCAAATGTATGAAATTCATTTAAATTTCTTCCAAATTGTTGCTTTCTTTTCGCACACAAACTAAGAAAAGTAAAGAAACAACACGAAATATGTTCTGCTTTAAATATTTTATTATCAAACTAAGAAACTAGTTCTTGACACAAGCTATTGGCAGTCTTTGCAGTCTTAATGAACAATAAGGGTCAACGAGCCAAGTTCACATGATCAGTATTGCTACAATGACTAGCTTTCTGATAATTGAATTTATTAAGTTAGAAAGATCTAGCTGTGAAAATTTAAACGTCGACCTCCATATGCAATTATACCGCTAATAGTACTCTAGAATTTTGCTTTATTTATATTTTGTTTCTTGAGTAGTAATTGCACTGCATGGGCATTTATCTTTGTATGTACGAACATAATTGCTTATGTTTTGCAAGTCATAAATGCTCCTTTACATACATATACATACGCACATAAATAAATATACGTAAATATACCTACCTACATAAATGCACACACACACACACATATATATATATATATATATATATACATATATATATATATACACACACTTGCGCGTGTATTTATGTACATCTCGTGTTGCAAAAGAAGTCTATGATTGATTATGAGCTATGTTTGTTACTAGCTGTCATTGTAATGTGTAATTGGATAGACATGTTTTATTTCAAGTTCCTCCAGACAGAAAAAATAAGTGGGCGAATTCCTATTTATGGACGATGTACACGCGAAAGGAGTCACTAAAAAAATTCCTATTTCATCTTAAATGGATACCTCGCTAAATCCTAGAGTCCTACCAACGTGGCTGTTTGTGACTGCAATATGTTTTATAGATAAGATCGTAGTATTCACACGGATACACGAATACTAAAAGAGAGTCATATAAAAAAATATAGCAGTACTTAATTATTTACATCCGATTTACTGTCTTCATATTATTATCTATAAAGAATACTTAGGATTTTAACGTAAACAAATACTGCTACACACGATATGATTTGTGTATATGAATTCAATACCACATTTCTTGATGCCTATTCAGACCAAATATTTCTAATTCATACTATACCAACTTTTCATTATCCATAAACTTCTCAACTTTCTTAATTCATTAATTATTTATATTTATTGTACATTATTTAACTTTAGACCATAATGCTCCAATATTGGTTCGAGTTAAAGTGTTTACGTACAAAGACACATATAAAACACACATATGCGCACGCACATATATATGTATATATAATTATTCGTAAAGTTTAATATCTAATATTATGATTAATTTATGAAATTTTAATTAATATTCCTTTTGTTATTTCATTACTAAATTTTAAAAAGTTTATTGATTATTTAAATCATTTAACTTCTGTATAATTTATTCAACTAATTATTTAGATTTTGAAGAAACGATCAGAGGTACATTTTTTATTTTTTTATCTCGCACAAGTTTTACATACATTTTCTAATCTTTTGATTTAATAAATTTGAATGGCATATCGTTAATCCTTTTCATCCACTGAAACCAACAATTTTCTTTATTATTTGGTTTAGAAATTCAACAACTAAATAATTTCCTCTAAATTTGAAACCCATAATCTGTTTTTCTTAATCTCATTTTATTCTTCTCATATTTAATTTCATACTTTTAAATATTTTACATATTTTGAATATCTTAGATACATTAAATACCACATTTTACATTCATATTCTTTACTACCAAATGCACACATTTATGGAAATACATTCATTTAAAATTAATAAATTCATTCTTAATAGGATTTTTTTGTCAACGTCTTAAAGCCTGGTCAATAGTGTGTTCTATTTCCATATAATTCCTTTAGTGAGAAAGTGAATGTGTGAGGGAGATGTGATTTCAGAGAGATTTGATGGTTATCCGTTGCAGATGTAGCGATTTAATTCCTTTGAATATATTTTGTTATTCTTGTAATTTCAGCAATAAACTTAAAACAATTTATCTCCAATGAACGGTATACGAGTACTGATTTAGATATATTCGAATGAGTAAAGCAACTGGAATTATATCAACAAATCTATGATTACTAAACCAGTAGATTGTTGTTAACGGACATTTCACGTCTATTTTTGCAGATGCGTCTAAAATAAAAGATTACCGAAAGTAGTTGAGCTTTATGTGAGAAACGAATAGAACGTCTACATAGAAGCTAAGATTATACAAGACAATTTTCTTAAAGAGTGATCAGTGCGACATTAGACTACTATTTCTGGGAATGTGTTACGTGTATGAGCCGTTTCATTAAATTAGCCCTCCGGCTATTTTAATTAAATCTAATACTACCTTAGTTGCGCATACCAGGCCTGTATTCAGCTGGGTGGCTATTCGCAGCATCAGCAATTGTTTTATTCACTGTTGCCTACATCGGAGACGGCGAATTTTCTTCCCAACTTATGACTGGAGCACGCACCATTGAGAAAATTCAAGAAGGCCGAAATGCATCTAGCGTTCTCGCTGGCTGCAGCTGGGACAAATTTATATCTCCCTCTGCTAGTTTTTGATCACATCACATCTACAAATGGTGTTATCTCAGGTCACATACCGTAGGAATTGGCCTATCACCAGTGCATACGCATTAGACATTTTACATAGAGGACTATATATGTGTTTTTGTGTTTGATTATGTATTTATGCATTATGTGTGTGTGTGTGTGTGTGTGTGTGTGTGTGTGTGTGTGTAGCCTTCTTGATGCGAAGAATATACTGAGTATATATGTACTTGGTTTAGAAATGTTCTTAGTATCTTCTCGGAGGCATATCTGCTGCTGACCATTGCTGTACACCGGACAGCTGTGTTCAGTCTTATCGGCTGAAGAATATCTTTTACTATTTTATCAAAAATTATCTTTTTGCTATGATTAGGAGTCATTTTCACCGAAGGAGTCTTGTGAAGCTAAATTTTCTTTCTGATAGGCATTTGTAATACTAGTTTCCTTTTTTAAAACGTAACCTCATACGATTGACTAACTGTGCCTGCGTACAACTGAATAGCTTTAAAGAAACAGTATCCATATCTCTCTCAAATCACACCCGAACATCTTCAAAAGGCGAAGGACCCATTAATTAAACATTTCTATACCTTTTTTGATACGGTTTTTATGCGAGGATTTCACATATAACAACAAGTTAATTAATACTCTTAGAGACTTCCATAGCTTCTAATTTACAGCCGTTGCCGTGGGAGGGCAAAGTCATCGAAAAGATTGGAGCGCGTGTCTTATAGAAAATTGAAATAAAACATTTTGAATTTTAATTAAATATTTTTTCAAAATTCTTAATATGCTATTATTCAAACTAAAAAGATTTTGGGGAAAATAAATACTACTTTGTCGTTCTTTGTGATTTGAAGATTGTTTTCTGTACTATTCATTCTGACGACTGCTGTTACTTTTGAAATATTAATTAAAATACTATAGTTCTAATTAAAATAATAGCTATGATGTAATTCCCAAGTAACCAATTTCACCACCAGCGGTGTATAAGATTAACCTTTTCGAAATGTTTACGCTAATCAAATTATATCATGTGAACAAAAACTCTATTAGAAAGCGGGAATGCAATAGTTTCTAAGAATGCTGAAGAATTCTTGTTTTTCTTGACCCATATTGAATAGGAAGTATAGAAGTTAAGACACCTGAAATCCTACTTCCCTTAATTTACATATTGTGTTCTCCGTCAGGCAGAACGATGATGTGTACGATCACCTCATTCATAATTGTGGAATTAACATTTAAATGGTTGAGTATTCTATAGACATGAGTATCCGTAATGCAGCGATCATGCCGTCTCAGTATGGCGATGTATATTATGGTTACACTGAATTCGGTTAAATGTAGAGAAGCAATGAGAAGAATCTACTTTAATAATGGGGTAGTATATGTATCATCGACTGGAAAGCGATATAATTCAGAATTAACCATGGCAAGATTCTAAACCAGGGAGTAAAGAGCGGGAACAATTAACACTATGCATTGTATACTACTAGCAATCACTTTCCTAAACCACTTAAATTTTGTGATGACACCCATACAAATTTATTTTCATTAACAAAGTTATCAGACCGTGTATTGAATTCGCTATTATTTCACCGAGACTCTGTAAAGTCGCTGGATATTAACGTATAGATGATGGCGATAAACTAAGGAAGAAATATATCTGGATTTGTATTCCTTACAGTCAAGTAAAGCAAGAAAAAAAAAACATGTCCACGGTTCATAATTATGTTTATTTTTCACGTTTATTTTTTTCCAATGTGGTAATAATGGTTCATGCAGTGAATGTGTGTATGTACGCGAATATATAGCCACACATTTACATACTTTACAAAAGCTTCACACAATGAACATTATAAATTCCGTTTTAAAATTACATTACATATATCTGAGCAAAATACAAACTGGTTAAAAATACTGAAGAATAAACATGTACTCAGTGTTTCAGTTTGTTGGAGCTATAGGTAGGAGCAGTAAAGTGATGTATATGAAGGCTCATGTTTGAACTCTACCAGTGTCAGTACGTATAGCCAACAGCACAATTTGCAAAATATTTGGAAATTCTCACTTCCTTCACAAGGGGTGGAAAAAGGAAAATCACCCACTGTTTTTATTTACCAATTCTCACACAGAATTGTTTTGTAGTAGACAATTCCAGAAGAGACCACACAATGAGATCGAACCTAAAAACTCGTAGTGGTGAAGAAAACCTCTTAACAACACAGACAAGCTAGGACCGTTTCAAATATATTTTTTTGTGCACAGATATTTGAGACTAGCAACAACGTTGCACTTAACAACACATTCTCTCACACGAGGGAGTGCTGAAAAGTTCCTGACTTTGGGTAAGAGAAAATACAGGAGGATCAATTAATTTTTTTTATTCAACATATTCTCCTCTCAGATTTACACAACTATTGAAGCAGTCATTCAGTTTTCTAGAACCTGTAAAAGGACTTGGAAGGTTGAGCCTCCAGACTTTCGCGATGCTCTTAAAGCCAGAATCTTTTCAGTAACCCCTCGTATATGATTGTTCAAAATCTATGAACATTTACCAATAACATCCATGTTTTGTGAATTAATCCCACAAATAAACAGCAAAACTAGGAGCGCAGTTCATATTATAATGTGTACAGAGGGACTATGCAGAATCACAACGTAGTACATTATAGAGACATAGCAGAGAGGATAATGGTATACTGGCGGGGTTTCAAGGTAGAGAATAGCTCGTCAGTGCTACACCAGTATGCCAAACTAGAAAAAGGGGACTCGATAAATAACATAGATGTTAGGGTCTTATCTATGTTTTGCATTCTGATGAAACCACCACAGTAGTTACTCGATTGGTGCATGTCAATGTGATATGCAACAACAGATGCATTATGCCATGTATCTTTGCTTTACATGCATTTGACGATTAGACTGATACACAATGTTTGATTCTTCTTTGTATTTACTCTCCAATGACAATGCATATAGGTACAGCCAATGTTAATTAGCAAGGATACATCACCGAAAACTGACTGCATTGATTTTATGCGAAATATGCTCTGTTCATCACATTCCTAGACCATCGCTAGTTGTAGTTGGGGTTACTATATATTTCATAGCCATATGAACATGTCAACATTTTGTACTTTATAACATAGTACGTGGATGAAAGCAGCACCCGTAGCATTTTACAGAATGGGGACTGAATAACTAGGACAAGTTTTGCTGTAGTATCAAGCAGAAGATCAGAAGATCATCTGCAAAAGATGTGTGTTGTAATACATCAAATATTTCAGCTTTAACTCAGAGAGAAATCCTGCTTATTTATTATGATGTAATACTTATATACGTTTATATAGTAAAAATGAGTTTATATGGATTTCTGAGTGCGAATATATGTGTGTGTGTGTGTGTGTTTGTAAGTGTATATTTGCCAAGTCGAGAAATGAAGAGAAAATAGTAAAGTCGTCTAAAAGATATGGAGAGTTCATTCACTGGGCTATCGCAGTTTCTTCCCAGCAAATATCGATCTAAGTCATTAGGGATAACAAAATTTAAGATAACACTTGTCGTAATACCTGCTTGGACATATAGAACACAAAACCACCTGATTTTGAAGTGAGCTTTGCAAACAATGTACCGCATCTACCCCCAGCTGACGATGGTAAGGGTACGTTCTCTCAAACGAACTATAGCGGAATGATGGAGTTTGATAGATCTGAAACTTTGTCGATGAATGATTTATCTTATATACAGCCGCCTTTAATTTTAAAGTTACTTGAAGATTAAACATTGTACTAGGTGTGAATAGTGACTTAAAAGATATATAATTAAAAAAATGTCTTATTTTGTTCTGATACACTACTCGGTTATCTTGCTCTGTATCAATCTATATTTTATATTGTTTTATATTGTGAACTAAATTAGTCGTAGATAATTGCCTAATTAAACTCAGTTATTATTAACGTTGTATCGTTGACAATAGAAGACTATAATTATCTAGACTTTAAATTTCAGTGTCGACACTTGAGTTTCAGATCTTCTTGCGTTGCATTTCAAATAAATGTAAACATAATCATTTTGGCTGACTATAGACTGATACAACAATCTCATTAGGAAAATTTCCCTACGTTTTGCATCTCTAATTAAATACTGCATTGTCTTGTAAATTAGCCAAAAGAAAATTTTGTCGAATACTCAAAAAGATTTTCTAATGATTTGAGAAACATGTTTGCGTCTCTCTCTCTCTCTCTCTCTCTCTCTCTCTCTCTCTCTCCCCCTCTCTCTTTCTCTCACTCAGTCACTTCCACTATGCTTATACACACGCTCACCCGTCACATGTTTGTTTTTACGTTAAGTCGCAAAAACAATTTAACTTCAAACTAGAATTACTCATTACCTTTTAGTAAGTGTATGTTTATTAAACTTTTACATGTGGTGACAGCCACTTCGACGATTCGGCGTGCTAATCCTTACCATATACAATATACTATGACGATTCAAAGAATTGTCGGTCTATCACTGAATGCTCCTCTTACTGACTCAGTTAACTGTCCACAAAGTAATCCATTGCAACGAATTGTAATGCAGCGCATCCATGGAACTGAAAATCATGAAGATCCGATCGATTAGATTATTTCATGAGACGTAAATAAAGAAAGTGCGGAGGAATAATAACGTTAATATATATATTTAACCAGGTAACTTCCATAGGGTTTCGAGTGTTTCCGGAAGCTTCTTCGTATAGTATCAATTTTAGTGTGGAAGAAACACCTTATGTATTAATGTAATATTGATTTCGAATTTTGTCACATGGTCAGCAATTTCGGGGGAGAAGGTAAGTCGATTACATCAACCCCAGCACTCAACTGCTACTTACTCTCACGAAACCAAAAGGATAAAAGGCAAACGCAACCTCGGCGGAATTTGAACGTAAAGACGGACGAAATACCGCTAGGCATTTTGCCCATCATGCTTACGATTCTGCTAAATCATTGCCCTTAAATGTAATATAGGTTTCAAATTTGGACACAACGCTATCAAGCCTGAAGATGGGAGAAAGTCTACTACACCGAATCCAACACACAACTGGTTCTTATTTTATCGACCCCGAAAGAATGAAAGGAGGCTAAGTTGACCTCGGCGGAATTTTAAATTAGAACGTAATGACGGACGAAATGCCACTAAGCATTTTGTCCGGTGAGCTAACACTTCTGCCGGCTCACCGCCCTAAATTGTAATATAAACAATAATATATACTGGACTTAAATGCTCAACATTTTATTGCCTGTCCTTACGTTCTGAGTTCAAATGCCTCTGGGGTCGAATTTGCCAAGGCGGCGAACTGCCAGAATCGCTTCTACGCCGATTTAAATGATTTGCTACATTTCGTCTGCCTTTATGTTCCGAGTTCAAGTTCTGCCGACGCCGACATTGCTGTTCTTCCTTTCGGGGTCGGTAAACTGAGTACCACTTGAGCACCGGGATCGATGTAATCGACTTCCCCGCTTCTCCGAAATTGCTGGCCTTATGTCAAAATTTGAAACCAACATTCGCACATATTAAGGCAGTGAGCTGGCAGAATCCATAACACAGCAGGTAATATGCTTAGCAGCATTTCGTCTGTCTTTGCAATCTGAGTTCGAATTCCTTAGAGTTTAACATTTCCTTTCATCCGTTCGAGTTCGATAAAATAATTGCCAATTGAGCATTGGTGTCTGTGTGATCGACTAGTTCCCTTCCTCACAAAATTCATGTCTTGTAGCTATACTCTTTCATTCTTTTACTTGTTTCAGTCATTTGACTGCGGTCATGCTAGAGCACCGCATTTTAGTCGAGCAAATCGACCCCCAGGCTTATTCTTTGTAAGCCTAGTACTTATTCTATCGGTCTGTTTCGCTGAACCGCTAAGTTACGGGGACGTAAACACACCAACATCGGTTGTTAAGCGATGTTGGACAGGGGGCAAACACAGACACACAAACACACACATATATATATATACATATACATATATACAACGGGCTTCTTTCAGTTTCCGTCTATCAAATCCACTCACAAGGCTTTGGTCGGCCCGAGGCTATAGTAGAATACACTTGTCCAAAGTGCCACACAGTGGGACTGAACCCGGAACCATGTGGTTGGTAAGCATGCTACTTACCACACAGCCACTCCTGCGCCTATGTATAAGTAGAAAAGATTATTACATGGTGGATTGAATAAATACCAGCCATTTAATGGCCTCTATATAATTTCATCTCTCACCTCTCGCATTTACTGCTTCGTGCCAGTTTTACAAATGATACTATATATTCATTTTCTGGTTTCTGTCATCGTCGTCAACGTTTCTTTCTAATTATCATCATCTTCATCATAATCATCGTCATCGTAATCCTAATGTTCCTCCTCCCCTATGGTCGTAGTAATTATCCTAATGTTTCCCCCCTCCTCCTCCTCATCATCATCATCATAACCACCATCATCATTACCATCATCATCATCATCATCTTCTATATTATCACTTTTCTTGACCTTTAAAAGAAAAAAAATTTTCTTTGATTCGTCTTGAAAATTGTTCTTCGCTAATGGCATTCATCACAATGTTTTAACTAAAAGCTGATGGATTTCTATGCTATATAAAGATACATTCTTGCTGGGCAGCCTGTTTCCTAAAGATGAAACCGATTAATAGATTTAAAGTAACTGGCAGTCGCATATATGTATAACATTACTATCCTTATTAATATTATCTTTATTATTTTCATTATTATTATTATTGCTATTATTATCATGTTTTATTATTAGCCGAGATTTCTATATCCAACATTTACGCTGGAACTGTCTCATAATGCTGCTTGTGACAGAAGCGATCTTTATCTATAGGAAACACAATCCGGAATGTCTTATTTTATGTCCATACATAAATTCCTTTATTTTGACACAGTAATGCATTGAATCTTAACATTTATTATTCGTCTATTTCTGTCTAGTCTGATCAAATTCTCTCAGAAAATGATTTTTCTGTCCCGCAGTTTTTTTTTATATTGATGTTTAATGCATTTCACGAAGTCTTAGATGATAAAAATATTTGAGGCATAAAGATTGCGTCATTAGCTGTTTCTTATTAATTCAGTAATTTTCAAGTATTATCGCCGATGACGGACAGAAGTAGGCTCAACAACACACAACACAAGTTCAGTTTTCAACACTGCATACGAACACCCTTATGTGCACGTAAATGAATACAGCTACACATGACCAATGGTATCATTTCGTTCTATCATTGTACATTCTGTGGATTTTCACATTCAGAACTGTACATGGTCAGCTACACAGTGAATTTCACAGATAACTTTCTTTCAGAATATATTTCTATGTCAAAAGTTATACATCTCCAGTTGCTTGGATCATTTATGACAGTATCAGACTTCGTCAGTTTGGATGGCATATTGCAGAAAATTCTGTAATCCTTTTCGTCATTGACCTCAATTGTCTTGTTTATATACTTCTGGTATATTTCCCTACGCCTTTTTATCCCAATTAATATATTCGGGCTTTGTTAGTTCTAGAAATCCAGGAACAATATTTTCCCTGTAGTAGATTTGCTCATTTGGCTCAAATTGCTAGCCTCATCCAGAAATTAGAAGGATTTACTGTTGTTGTTGTTGTTGTTGTTGTTGTTGTTGTTGTTGTTGTTGTTGTTGTTGTTGTTGTTGTTGTTGTTGTTGTTGTTGTTGTTGTTGTTGTTGTTGTTGTTGTTGTTGTTGTTGTTGTTGTTGTTGTTATTATTCGCTGCGGAATTCGTGAGACGTTCTTCCGAACACGTTTAGTAAGTTAAGCTTTAAACTATGTTTTTCACCCTGTCTGTCTCACAAATACATCATTAACAGGCGCATGAGTCGCTGTGTGCTAAGTAGCTTGCTTACCAACGACATGGTTCCGGGTTCAGTCCCACTGCGTAGCACCTTGGGCAAGTGATTTCTACTATAGCCTCGGACCGACCAAAGCCTTGTGAGTGGAATTGGTAGACAGAAACTGAAAGAAGCTCGTCGCATATATATATATATATATATATATATATATATATATATATATATATATATATAGGTGTGTGTGTGTGTTTCTACCCCAAACATTGCTTGACAATAGATTGTGGTGTGTTTGCGTTCCCGTAACTTAGCAGTTCGGCAAAAGCATAAGAACTAGACACGCACTCGTCCAGCGTCTGTGTATCACTGACTTGTGGAGCCTTGTCCAACAGCTGTTATCGCGAGTAGGACGGATCTGGTTATCAGCCGAGTCCATCGTGAAGATCGACCCACCGCCTTCTTTTGGCCTGGAAGATAGTGGCTATGGTGACGGAGGTAGTGTTGTGAACGAGACTGAAAAGACTGAAGACAGATACTTTCCTCTTCGGTGAAGCTCTCATCGACTTTTTCAAGTTACACTTGAAAAGGAAAGTTAGAGTGGAGAGCGAAGATCGGTACCCCACTAAATTTTCTGAAAGGTTGGTCTATGTGGTGAGAATGCCCCGTGCGAATGGGCCTACCCTGAACTTTCGTTTGTAAACCGGAGGAGTTGAGAAGGAAAGAAGAGCCTGCTGAAGTGCACCTGGTGATTGGGATAACCAGGTTGTTTGGAGTTCTGCAGTTGTTCCTGTGAGGCACTCAACCATTTTCAGGAATTTTCATTGTTAAACTTTCATGTGTTTTTGCATGTTTACTTATTGTACACACGGCATTATTCAACACTTCACTTGTCCCTTGTATTGTATTGTCACTATTTGTTTTGTGTTCGGCCCTCGTTGCCAATAAAAGGAAGTATTACGATTGTTGTTTGTGATATTGGTGTTGTTGTTGTTGGTAGTGATGGTGTTGTTGTTATATATAGATAGGAATCCCTTAGCATTCCTGGAATGTGTTTAGCGAATCTAGTCCAGCTTTACGTTCGGAGTTCAAATTCCACCGAAGTCCACTTTGCCTTTCATCCTTTCGAAGTCAATAAATTAAATACCAGTCCAGCACTGGGGTCGATGCTATCGACTAGCACCCTTCCCCCAAATTTCAGACTTTGTGCCTATAGTAGAAAGGATTATTATTATTATTATTATTATTATTATTATTATTATTATACCTTTTAGTGATTTTGAAGTCACGTTGCTTAGTTCTATTGTTATGTTTTTTCAGTAGTTATAAATATTTCGTGTGATTTTTACGATTTTCATTCGTTCCAAATTGACTTACAATTTACGTACATTTGCTCATGAGCAAGCATATTTGTGTGTGCGTGCGTGGGTCTAAGCGTGTATGTATGTCTAAGCGTTTATGTGTGTCTATATATAATATTCCTTTGAAATGGAATATATTCATGAATTACATTTTTTTAACATTCCTATTCATCAGATACTAAACTGTTTAAAATATGATTTCTTATGAGGGTTTTTTAAAATATTTTCAGATCATAAATTTAAAAATATTTTAGACCAGATCTTCGCTTTCCTTCTTCTCCTCCTTTAACCCTTTCTGTTTCTCTTTCTTCCCCACGCTCATAATTTTTCGTCTTTCTTTCTTCGTTGTATTCTAATTTTCACATCCTTAGACCTTCTAAGTTAAGAGATTCATTTTGATAGACGCAGAGCTATTAGATGCGAATACAATGCAATTTAAAACTGACCTTTTAGTGACGTCCGTAATGTTTTTCTGAACTTGATAAAAATATGAAAAATTAAATGAACCAAAAAATTAAGATAAAATATCTGAAGCGCTAGTTTGAAGAAAACAGTGACATCAAAAGACGAAAGAATTTTAAGTTGCGCTGTAAAATGTCAAATGTTCTTGTAACTTAAATGATAACAGTTTCGCAATAATCTTCTGTTATAAAGATATCTCCTGAGGTTATAGGAAAGAAAAAAAAGAAATAAATATAAATAAATAATATTAAGAAAAATTACTTTTCTTCTTTGCTCCGATTATATATATATATATATATATATATATATATATATATATAAATATTCTGATATGATATTCATGAATGTGCATACATTATGGACTAAGGGGTAATTCATCAAATAATCTGAGACTAGTTTGTAATATAGGACTTATTGTTAACCACAGACGGTTACCTGATTTCACATCACTCCTACCGGTGCAGCCATGTTTTTTTACTGTAACCAATAAATAAAAGAGGAATAGACTCTTTTGTGTACTGTCTGAAAAGAAGTGTCTGCCTGAAGAAATAAATGGTTTATGTACGTCTTATAATACTCGCGGCTTAAGTCATAATTTTGTTATTTCACGATGTTTGTCGAAATGATTTAATTATTGCAGACCATATCTTGTTGATTCAAGTGCTGTGTCAAAAGTTTCTGCTATAAACATTCATTATATGAGCAATGCCGTGTGGTTAAGAAGATCACTTCGCAACTGCGTGGTTTCGGGTTCAGTTCCACTGGGCAGCATCTTCAACAAGCGTATTTATAATTCCGAACAATGCGTTTTGTGAATTTGGATTAGAAACTTTCTGGTAGTTCATTGTATAAACACACATACAGATATGTGTGCTTCTTTAGATTTATTCCCCCTCCCGTCACTTAAGAATCGGTGTTGGTTTCATTACGTCTCCGCAAGTTAGTAGTTCGCCCCAAAAGGGAGGATTGAATAAGAAGGCATTGAAAGACTAAGTACTTGAGTTGATTTGTTCGGCTAAACTCTGCAAAGTTGTGCCCCAGCATAGCTTCACTCCAGTGACTAAAGCAAATTAAAGACCGTTAATACAATAAATGAATTTCAAACGTAGTATCATGATTTATCATACAAACGTTTTCATATCTGTGTTATTTAACAGCAGCCTACCTCACAAATGTTTTGAATGATAGACAACAAGTAACATACGAACCATCGGTATCTCAGCTGCTTGCTCTTTCTTATTTTGGGATCTGTCACGTTTTTCATGAACGTCGTCAACGGATAAATATATTGCGTTTAAGGCATTCAAGTGAGACATTCACTGATTCTGTGATCATAATAAACATACGTATTATTTCTGCCAAAAAGTTGTGCATAAGAAGAATCTCGCTTGAAGAAGTATTATAACAATACATCGTAAAGTATATTGCATAACATTTCTCAAATACAAATGATTTACCATTTTAATAGTATAATATAAATGCATGTTTCTTGTATCTGGCGTCTACATATAACATAAATGCATGTTTCTTGTATTTGGCGTCTACATATTTTCCAAGAAGATTATAACCTTCCTGGAAGATATGTAATAAAAAAACATGAATCGGACTTAGTTTGCCAAATGTTCCTGTACACTATTAGTAATTAATGGATTAAAGCTACTCTTGTTTCAAAAATTCATTTTCCTATCTTAGATGCAGTAATGAATTTAATTTCTTGTACGATGAAAAATTAGATTGCTTAGTATTCGGCCAAGATCCATCTTTAGTATTGTTTTAAGAGCGCTCGGAAATCAGAAAATTGCGTTTGGTTGGATTACATGAACACATAAATCCATTGCTTAAATATATTCATTGATTTAATATGAACTAAATTCTTAAATGTCGATGCTTTCTCTTCGCTCGTATTTCCCGAGAAAAAGCGTCATTTACAAAAGCTTAAATGAGCGTTATCTAGTTATTTGCATGTGAATCACTATTGGCGATATATATTCATATCTATTAACTATTTTTTTAATGTAGCTGAGCAATAAACAAGCATTGCTCTTCTAATTAGTATCAAAATAACTTCGTTATTGGTTTGTCAATTAGCCGAAATTGGACACTAAAAGATTAGGAATTGATATATTCAATCAAATGATGCTGTCTTTTATTAAAAACAAAAACAGCAAGCTAATTGCAAACGATTAATAAACGATGAGGGACTATTAGCAATTTTCATAAATTGAGTTCTTTAATTTTAATTGTTTTATTAGTTATGTTTAATGTAAATATGGATTTCGTTTAATTATATTGTGATGGCCAAGTAACGGAATCTCCAATATCCTGTCACCGATATTGCATTTCATTGCTGACAAAGGAATTCAACATCTGCAGCCACGTTCCACTTTACCTGTTAATACAACAGTGTATTTAATTTCTATTAGCTGTACAAGCTGTGTAATAATTGATTAATGCATTATACTGCAAATGAAATTTGAAATTCCTATATTTCTTATGATAAAAAAAAATGTTTGAATTTTTGTTGACAAATGCTCTCTACAGTTGGTCAGAATAACAGAGAAACTTAATATGAGATCTTCCCCTATCTTTTTAGTTATTTCACTTATCGGACTGTTACCATGGTGGGACCATAAATGTGATGAAATAATCTGGCTTTCCCATTGCTCTCACTGTTGCCATGGCATTTTGGAAGGCCTCACTGTAAAATCTTCAACTGCTCGTGATGGTTGGTGGAAGAGTAATTCTTCTTCAACGTATTACTGTATTAGTTTGGTTGACAGAATCAAGCGACCCTAACTACTTTTCTGCTCTGATTGTCATTTGATAGAGTTCCGACCACCTTAACGTGCCCCATCCTACTTCCACCCACTGATCTACAACATACAGCTGTAAAAATCGTCTACTTTGCATAATATAATTATCTGAATCAGTTCTTACTTGTAGTTGGTAAGCGCAAAAAATCCATGTCTGTCAATATTTGTCCATTTCAATTCTTCATATTGAGCTGCCAACCGTCTGTTCCCTCCGGTAGTAGCAGAACATAATGGAGCGGATCATACGATCGATGGATAGAGTTTATTCGCTGAATATGTCCGTTACGACAGTATAGGATTATGTTTAAAGGGTTCTTGATATCACCCGGACCAAAGCAGCCACCTCTGAATTCATAGGCAAGTTGTACTGGTGACAGTGAGCCTCGCATGGTTTGAGCTTTCTGTCATGGTGTATAAGGATCCAAATATCCGCAGTTGCCTAAAGTTTTATAGCAGCTCGAAATGATGCTACGTATGGATTTACTTGCCGAATATAACCTTGTAGTTTCGTCAATATATCCGCTTGCAGATCATTCATATGTTTCATCCGATTTTTGGTCTCATATTGTGTAGCAAAGAAGTACAGCTGTGCGAATGATGGCTGTTGATTGGTATCTGGCATTAAACCTCCAATGGCGTGATACACTTTAAATCCAGTTATCGCGGTATCGACTGCACAACCGATGGACGCAAACGTGGGTGCGTTATTATACGCTCGAATATTTGTTATGAAATTGTTATCCTTCCATAACGACACAATGTCTGCCAAGAAATTGGGGATAAATTGCAGCTGAACTGTACCGTTTTTGCAACAGAGGGGGAAGTAGTTCTGCTGACCAGTGCTTTGAATAACAATGTGGACATATATAATTACCCAAGCTGCCGCAGTAGTGAGAGATAACGGAATGTTACTTTCGATAAGGAAACAAATTGTAATCTGTAATCCGTTCATAGTTGTATTCAGCGAGGGAAATGCTTACCGAGGCATTATCTCCCACTTGTATTTGCTCTTGTCTTGATTTTCGGCGAGTTAGTGTGTTCCTTATCTGTTTCGAAGCTCTCACTTGAGGATTTTTGCGTGTTACTTGGCGAGCTAAATTGTCCCTGTTCTGTTTCGAAGCTCTCACTTCATGATTTCTCCGTGTTATCTGGCGAGCTAGCGTATCCCTGCTCTGTTCCGGCGCTCTCACTTCCGTATCACGGCGAATTCTATCAACCCCGAAATGATGAAAGGCAAAGTCGACCCCATCGGATTTGTTATTACAATGATATCTAGTGAATGTCAACACTAATGCTATTGAAGCAACTGCTGCTGAAGCAACTGCTGCTGAAGCAACTGCTGCTGAAGCAACTGCTGCTGAAGCAACTGCTGCTGAAGCAACTGCTGCTGAAGCAACTGCTGCTGAAGCAACTGCTAATGCTGCTGCTACTGCTGCCGCTGCAACTATTGCTGCTTAGTACTTTAGTAAAAGGGGTAGCGGGCTGCAGATTCATGTGATACATAAAATATGCACATAGATACATACGTATATGCATACCCACAAACATGCATAGACATATACGCAAACATATATACATACATGCATAGGTATATATACATACGTACACCCATATATACATACATATGTACGTATATACATACATACATACACACATACATAACCGTCAGAAAGATAATCTCGAGGACAAAGAAATAAGAACCCACAATATGGTAGACGCAATCGTCACTCGTAATGAAAAGGAATACTGGTGGAATAAACCAGTGAAGACCTCAGTAAAATGTAAGCATAACAGACCTGATATAATGATTCGGGATAGAGAAGAGAAATTGTGTACAGTTGTGAAAATTAGCTTTCCAAGTTGAAGATGAATGAAAAAGAGAACACCTATGCTGAACTATTGAGAAATCTACAGTTACTCTACAAGTTCAGCTTTATATCTGTCATTATTGGGGCCCTCGGATATGTAACACACTGCCTAAATACCAATTTTGAGAAATTAGGCTTCTCAAAACCAGAACGGAGAAAGCTAATTCGAAGACTACAGATCCAATCCATCACTGGAACTGTAAAAAACTGTAAAACTCTCCAGAAGTTTATCATTTAAATATATATGAACAACTATATGCATGAGAATACATACATAAAACATATAAATCTGCACATACATACATAAACACACAGAAATGCACTGTTGATGTTGAAATTCCAATGAAGGAACCTTAGATCTAGGTTAGAAACCGGTTATTTCTCTATTGGCAAGAAATCTTAAAATAAACTTAATGGCATACATACATACATACACACATACATACATCGCCATGATAGATCGCTGACTACTACACACATTTTTTCTCTCCTTGTTTCTCTCCTTGTTTCTCTCCTTGTTTCTTTCTGTGTTCCTTTCTGTGGAAGAGCGTAGGTTCGAAACGTTAAATACTTGTTCAATTCCCGAGCGTTATACTAATACATCTATTTGTTTTCTACACCACCTGTCTTCGTCTGTTGTTTTTTTTTGTAAATTCTGCCTATACATACATACTTACATGCATACATACATACATACACACACTCAATGCATGTTTTGTATGCATGTGACTGGAAAGGAAAATGGAACTAGTGAGAGATAGAATTACATTTACACACAAACACACACACACACATACACACATATATGTACGGATATGTGTGTCTGTATATATATCTATTGGCGTATTTATATATGCATATATGTTTGTATATATATATATA